>NC_057794.1:568394688-568445476 GCF_018294505.1 Triticum aestivum
GACCCCCCGACCCCGAAACAGCACCCCGACCCCGACACGGCACCCCGACACCGACACGGCACCCCGACCCCCGACACCTCCCGAAAAGGTGTTCTTTGGCCTTCCAAAGGCCGACGGGGTCATATATTTGTGAATTATTAGTTAGGTCATATATTCTTCGATTTTGTTATGAAAAACATCATATATAATTGTGTTGACCGAGTAGTTTTAAATGTGCAGTTGTTTCATCGCTGCGAGGTTTGGTGCTCGACGACCTCGCCGTGCGTCTGACGAGCTCTGCCCCTTCATTCGTGGGTGAGCACAAATGACATGTCCTCCTCCCCCATTAATTATTTGCTCTATTCCGATGAAACTTGATAGCTAGCTATATATGTGTCTTGAATCATCAGTATGCATAACCAATATGTGTCTCCCATTCGAAAGCGTCATAGTTATAAATATGCATGCATTTGCATATTTATAACCTTGATTCTTTCGAATTGTCCAACGATATCCATGGACAGCCCGAGTATGTGTAGATTGGGTTCGTTTTCCCATATGCTTTGCTCCGGATCCGACGCATAAATTTCGTAATTGCCTCCCCTGTTGTTCTCCGGGTACACATCCTCTCTGTTTATTGCAGAGACGTGTATCAGGAGAACAGCGGGGAGGTGCTGCCGAAATTTTGCGTCGGATCCGGAGCATAGCATGGGAAAATGAACCCAATCTACACATACACGGGTGGGATTAGGACCTATCATTACCTATTAGAGTGTAGGTTGCATGGACGTAATAAAATTGACAAAGTAGATCAACTGATGAATATATACATGGTGAATTACATATATAATTGTTGTGTGTCCAGTAGCTCTGAAAGTCAAGATGAGTGACCGTGCGTGGATGTATACCGGTCACACTGGTCAGAACAAATGGAGCGCTGAATGGTTCACAAAAACCAAGGGGTTTGTGCAAGCCGCATTTGCAAATGGCCAAAAGAAAACATGGTGCCCCTGTTTCTGGTGCGGCAATTGGGAAAAGAAGACAGAGGCTGAAATGGGCAAATACCTGCAGAAGAGTGGTTTTACGCCCGATTATACGGTGTGTACATTTCATGGTGAGTCTGCCCAACGTGACCGAGCTGAGGTGGATCGTCGTCGCACCGACGAGCATGGTACCGGGATGGAAAACATGGTGCAAGACTATGATGATGCTCAGGATTCGGACAAGGAGATGGAGGAATTTGACAAGTAGGCTAATTCGCTAATTTGTGCATAATGCAACAATCCTTTCATATTAAACTTGTAGGCTAATTCAGAGTCTATGGACGCCGAATTGAGACAAGTCGCTAATGGTTTTGACTATAAGGTCCGTTCATTTGACAAGTACGACATCAACGGGTATCGCTTTCATACCTATGGCAAAGAGCTATCTATGGCCGACCGAAAGTCTACAAATTGTTGTGTTATGGGAGAGTTGAAGCAATTTATGAACTTCTGTTCTATGGTGAAAACCCACCGAATGTCGTAGTCTCCAAATGTTATTGGTTTCAGCCGAAGGAGACTAGAAGGACTCATGAACATATAGGGCTAGTTGAAATCAACCAAAGCACCCATTTAGATGTTCTTGATGTCTATATTACGGCTCAACAGGCGACCCAAGTATTCTATCTACCGTGGGCCTACCAAACTAATCCAAATCTGAAAGGTTGGGATGTCGTTTATGAAGTGCCGCCACGTGCTAGACTTTCTCCCCCAAAGGAAGAGGATTATGAACCTCACATTAACCCAGAAACATATCAAGGAGAATTCTTCCAAGAGACACGTCTTTCCAAAAAGCGTTTCAAGAACCACTATACTTCACCCCAAAACATTGAAGTAGATAGCGGCAATGAATCCGACATCACCCCAGAGGAGGAACAAGAAGAGCCGGAATAAGAAGAGGTTACTGCTGCGGATGACCTGTCAATGCTTGACCGATTACGTCAAGGTGGCCTTGCACATGTTGATCCCAATGAACCCTATGAGACCATCATTGATTATAGTGATGATGATAATTATGCATTTATTGATGATACTGATCGAGATTATTAGTAGTGTCAGGTAGTCAATTTTTTTATGTTGTACTTGATGATGATACACTTAAGTGATATACATATTATTATTCATGTCGGTACTTCTTTTTATGTTGTACTAATTTCATTTATTCTTTGTCATGGCAGGTGTTGAAAGATGGTGGGCGCTGGTCGGGAGCGCGCCGAGGCCCCTTCTTCGTCGGCACGTGGTGCGAGGTCTTCCATTCCACACGCACCACTCCGCCGAGCGTTGCTGGACAGTATGGCGACACCACCGGGCCCTTCTTCGTCGACTGCGGTGCCCAGCAGGGGACGAGGTAAGAAGAAGAGAGGAGGTGGAGCATGTGATCATGGGAGAGGAGGTAGGGTGACTCTTACGGTGCCTTCCTCGCCGCCACCCCCAGCTGTTTCACCCGAGCACGTGACTGCTAGGGTGGACTCGTCTGAGGAGGAGGCTGCATGGACTCTGGTCCATGAGCCTCCGGTCCACGGGTCTTCGGCCCACGAGCCTCGGGTCGACGGGCCTTCGAGCCACAAGACTTGGGCCCACGAGACCCCGGAGGAGCACACGTCTGGATGGGGTACCTGGTCGGGTCAGCCTGAGGAGCCGAGTGGCCACGCTGATGATGGCGGGGAGCCAAGTGGCCATGATGATGATGTCGGGGCGCCGACTGATGACGAGGTGGAGGAGGGGGGCAACGTCTACCAGCGTGGTGCTACACGGCTCCCGTCCGTGCCGGCGACCCGCGAGCAGAGGTGGTTGATTTTCCCTGATGGGGAGAGGTAAGTGCATTTAATCTTTTTGTACCTTCTGCATTCACGTTTCTTCAAATAACTGATGTGTTGGCCTTGTCATGCTGCAGGGGTTGGGACCACCATGAAAGTGTCCGCCGGCCCAACTCCGTCCTTGGAGTTCTGATTCGGCAAAACTTCCCAGGGTTTCTCATGTTGCCTGGTGAGGGTCGGCTTCCAGAGGTTGGATTGACTCGGGAGCACTACTTGGCTGCCCCGGCCCCGCCGGGTGAGATTATCGACGGTGTCTTGTGCAAGACGAGGGCAGACGTCGAGATCAGAAAGTTCTGGGTAATTGCTCCTTTACACAATTAAAAATCTTCAACTAGCTAGTTATTAATTGTACTAATCAATATTGTCTCATTTGATTGCAGACATTCTACAGGTGTGAGGAAGGATACGAGGAGGAGGTGGATCAGGTTATCCACAAGGAGTGCAAGCGCCTACTTCAGAACTTATGGCATGAGCTTCGGGTGCAGGCTGTTCGAGACTACTACGCCGGGCGTGGTATCAAGAAGCCCAAGCAGGAGTGCCGCGATAAGTTCTTGAGTAAGGAGAAGTACATGAAGGTAATTCTTAAGGCCTTGTACTTACTTCCTTCATTTAGTAACTCATAGCCGTAGCGCTCAACTTTCTATTTGCTAACTTAGGCCCCTCCGAGATGGTGTGTGGATCGGATGGATTGTTGGGAGGTGTTGTTCAATGCGTGGTGCTCAAAAGAATGGCTGGCCACCCACAAAGAGGCCAAGGACAAACGTGCCCAAATGGAAGGTGTGCCACACCACCAAGGCAGCTCCAACTTATTTCAGTACGGGCGGAACTGGGTATGTGGTTTGCTTCATGATTCATGCAATTCATTCATCATGCTAGCTTTAGCCCTTTCATTACTAATTTACTTTGTTTCTCTCTTTCAGGCACGATACAATAAGGCGGATAAGGTGCCAGAGGTGTACGACCTGTATGCCATGGCCCACACTGGCCCTTACAAGAAAGTCAAGGCATTCTCTGCGTCTGACCTCGACGATCCAAAGAACTTCACCAACATCTCCGCCCACAACAAGCTCGTGCAATATAGAGATCAGGGGAAGGCGAGGAAAGGGGAGGACTTTAACCCGAGCCAGGGTCCCATTGATACAGAGCTGCTGATGATATCGGGTGACGGGAGGTCCCATGGCTCCATAGCCATGGGAGATGGACTTATCCGTTGTCCTAGCACTCTCACGGAGATCAAGGCGCGCCAGTCGAGCTCCGCTCCTGAGATAAGGCCTCGTGAACGGCCAGTCCAACTCGCCTTCAAGGTTAATTATACGTACTCAGCTATCTTTCTCCATTACATTTTGTGCGCTTCCATCAATGATTACAAATGGTCATGTGAGTGGTGTTACAGGCTGCTATACAGAGTGAGAGAGATAGAACGGAGAAACTTCTGGCGGAGGCGGCGGAGCAGCAGCGGGAGTTGGAGGAGAGGACGACAAAGATGTTGGAGGAGGAGAGGGCACGGAATGACATGCATGCAAGGGCCATGTACGAGCTCCTTGTGGTAAGTTTCTTCTGCAGATTACTTGCTAGTCTTAACATTTGAGTCTCATTACTAACTAGTATGGCTCTGTTGTGAAAACCAAATGTGCAGTCTGTGTGCAAGAAGTCCGGTCAGACCGCTCCGCCGATGCCAGTGATTGCTCCTGGGAGCACGGTGAGTTTAATTTGAATGGACATTACTTGCTAGTCTTAACATTTGAGTGCCATAATGCTAACAAGACATTGGAAATGATCTTTGGTGCAGCTTAACTCCAGAAACGCATCGCACGATCCTTCTCCAGCTACCGGCGCGAGCCAGCCTGCTCCTTCTCCAGCTACCGGCGTGAGCCAGCCCGCTCCTACATCTCCGTGATCACGGTAAGTTTCTCTAGTGTTTTGCTTAACAAATGCATAAAGACCTAGACTTAGCTTTATTTCCTCCAATATGCTTACCATAATGACCTAGAGTTAGCTTCTTTTCCTCCAAAATGACTTAATAAGCTTACTGACCTCATAAACCATCCATTCTTCCTAAGTTAGCTCTGAAATGACTCATTTTACCTTAGTTAGCTTACAAGTGATCCAATTTATCCAAGTTAGCTCTAAAATGACCCATTTTACGTAGATTAGCTCCTAAATGATCCATTTTACCTATGTTAGCTTTAAAATGACCCATTTCACCTAGGTTAGCTCCAAAATAAGCCATTTCACCTAGGTTAGCTCCAAAATGACCCATTTCACCTAAGTTAGCTCAAAAACGATCCATTTTACCTTAGTTAGCTCAAAAACGTGGCATTTCACCTTAGTTAGCTCATAAAAGACCCATTTCAACTAAGTTAGCTCCAAAATGATCAATTTCACCTAGGTTAGCTCATAAACGACCCATTTCACCTAGGTTACCTCATAAACGACCCATTTGACCTAGGTTAGCTCATAAATGACCCATTTCACCTAGGTTAGCTCATAAACAACCTATTTCACCTAGGTTAGCTCATAAACTACCCATTTCACCTAGGTTAGCTCATAAACGATACATTTCACCTAAGTTAGCTAATATATGGCATATACTTCTTCTTCTAGTCTAATTCTTCTTCTAGTCTTCTTTTTCTAACTTTCTTATTTGTCATTTTCCAGGTTTCATTCACTTCACGGAAGCCAGCTTCCTATGATGGATTGCTTGCCTTTTCCTGTTTTTTCCTTTGATGCACTTCTTGTATTCTGCTCGCTTGCTATGATGAAACTTTGCATATTGTAATATGTATGGATCGATGGAACTATGTGCAACCTACTATGTATGTATGGATGGATATATATGTGCTGGATATTTATTATGTTGGACATATATGTGCTGGATATTTATGTGATGGATATATATGTGCTGTGAAATATTTGTTGTGATAATTGTTGGATATAAGAAAAACAGAACAAAAAAGAGGCAGTGCAGGCTCTTTGCCATCCGCGGCAGACGGCAAAGGGGTCTATTAGACAATTTCATTTCATTCGCTAATTTGTGCATAATGCAACAATCCTTTCATATTAAACTTGTAGGCTAATTCAGAGTCTATGGACGCCGAATTGAGACAAGTCGCTAATGGTTTTGACTATAAGGTCCGTTCATTTGACAAGTACGACATCAAGAGGTATCTATGGCCGACCGAAAGTCTACAAATTGTTGTGTATCTGCTATCGGCAAAGGAGGTACCGAGTATTATGGGAGAGTTGAAGCAATTTATGAACTTCTGTTCTATGGTGAAAACCCACTGAATGTCGTAGTCTTCAAATGTTATTGGTTTCAGCCGAAGGAGACTAGAAGGACTCATGAACATATAGGGCTAGTTGAAATCAACCAAAGCACCCATTTAGATGTTCCTGATGTCTATATTATCTATATGTTGTCATCAATTACCAAAAAGGGGGAGATTGAAAGTGCAACTATCCCTAGGTGGTTTTGGTAATTCATAACAACATATAGCTCATTGAGCTAATGCTATTCCAAGATGACTATTTCAGGAAAGCTCAATGATTGGCATGGCATGGATGTGAAAGTGGAACCCTCAAAATGCTAAGGACAAAGGATTGGCTCAAGCTCAAAAGCTCAAGACTCTTCATTTGATATTTTAGTGATCCAAGATCACATTGAGTCTTTAGGAAAAGCCAATACTATCAAGGAGGGATGAGGTGTTGCTTAATGAGCCTCTTGCTTCGTGTGCTTAGTGATATGCTCCAAAACCCTCAACTACTTTCCCATATCCACATATGACCTAAACCCTAAGCCAAACTCGGTCCTACCGATTCTTTCTATCCGGCGCCACCGAGTTTCACTTGTCATAAGCCACTGCCAAACCCTAGCAATTCGGTTCTACCGATAGGGATCTCGGTCTCACCGAGATGGGATTGCAAACTCTCTGTTTCCCTTTCGTAACTTTTCGGTGTCACCGAAAGAGCGAATCGGTCCCACCGAGATTGCAATGTAAACTCTTTGCTTCCCTTTTGTAACTTTTCGGTCTCACCGAAAGAGCAAATCGGTCCCACCGAGTTTGCCTGACCAACTCTCTGGTTAGCTTATTACCAAACTCGGTCTCACCGGGTTTGTGTAATCGGTCTCACCGAGATTACGTTATTCCCAAACCCTAACCATATCGGTCCTACCGAGTTGCATGTCAGTCCCACCGAAAATCTCTAACGGTCCCTAGGTTTACCTTTTCGGTCCGACCGAGTTTGTTGATTCGGTCCCACCGAGAATGGAAAACTGTGTGTAACGGTTGGATTTTGTGTGGAGGCTATATATACCCCTCCACCTCCTCTTCATTCGTGGAGAGAGCCATCAGAACACATACACAATTCCAACTCATATGTTTTGAGAGAGAACCACCTACTCATGTGTTGAGACCAAGGTATTCCATTCCTACCATATGAATCTTGATCTCTAGCCTTCCCCAAGTTGCTTTCCACTCAAATCTTCTTTCCACAAAATCCAAATCCTATGAGAGAGAGTTGAGTGTTGGGAGACTATCATTTGAAGCACAAGAGCAAGGAGTTCATCATCAACACACCATTTGTTACTTCTTGGAGAGTGGTGTCTCCTAGATTGGCTAGGTGTCACTTGGGAGCCTCCGACAAGATTGTGGAGTTGAACCAAGGAGTTTGTAAGGGCAAGGAGATCGCCAGCTTCCTGAAGATCTACCGCTAGTGAGGCAAGTCCTTCGTGGGCGATGGCCATGGTGGGATAGACAAGGTTGCTACTTCGTGGACCCTTCGTCGGTGGAGCCCTCCGTGGACTCGCGCGACCGTTACCCTTCATGGGTTGAAGTCTCCATCAACGTGGATGTAGGATAGCACCACCTATCCAAACCACGGGAAAAACATCCGTGTCTCCAATTGCGTTTGAATTCTCCAAACCCTTCCCTTTACATTCTTGCAAATTGCATGCTTTACTTTCCGCTGCCAATATACTCTTTGCATGCTTGCTTGAATTGTGTGATGATTGCTTGACTTGTCCTACAATAGCTAAAGTCTGCCAAGAACTAAAATTGGGAAAAGGTTAAGTTTTTATTTGGTCAAGTAGTCTAATCACCCCCCCTTCTAGACATACTTTCAATCCTACATCTCCACTATGCCTCCTACTCTCCTTCAGTTTTCTCTTTGGCGATGCTGGCAAAGAAAGTGCACACGAGCGGTGGATCCGTGCCGGAGAAAGGTGGCGGTGACTGCGCTCCGGTCATGGTGGGGTGCAGCCACCGGGAAGATAAAGTAGGTCTCCCGCCCGTCTCCGCCTCTCACCGCGCCCTTGCTTGTTGGTTGCTTGTTGGTTCGCTGATGAGGAATGCTGGATGCAGGGTGAGGACTTGTTGGTGAGCTGCTACTACATCGACTGCGGCATGAACGAGTTCGCAATATTGCCGGCGCAGGTGAGCTACCTATCTTCTTAATTGCTCTTATTAATTCCTTAAGTGAATATTCAGTCATTCACTGCTTTGCTGTGCTGCTAATGCATTTATCTAAACTGAATCCGGCAATGCATTATCAGAGGATCCCGCTTTGATTTCTTTATAAATAATCTGATAATCATATACTCCATCCGTCCCATAATATAAGAGCGTTTTTGACACTCAGCCAGAGTAATAGTTTGACTGTACTGAATTCGCTTGTCTGAAATCATTCAGTAACATTTCTTAGCTGAATATTTTGTCATTCGATGCTTACTTGTGGTGTTAGTTAGTTTGTCTGAACTGAATCTGCCGATGCATTATCTGAACCCTCTTTCATGTCTCTCTACACATGGTCATACAATAATTCCCTTGGTTGAACTCTGATTAAACAATTGCCAACTCTGTTTGGTTTGATTGGGATACCCTCATGGATAAAAGGTAGTATTTTATTGATTGGAGCACTCTGTTTGTAAAATGACACTCTCTTGTGTTCCTACTCCACAGCTGTATTCCAACACCCCTTCAGACTTTGATTTCAAGCTTGAAAGGTGAGCTTACTGCCATGGTTTATTTCTCTTCCTTGCTAATGTTTAGTCCATATCAAATTGTTCAGTTCTAAACTTCATTTTCTACAATCTAGCACAAGAATTCGGCTCCCTGTGTGAATTCGTGGAGCATCTTGCTGCCAACATTGACATTGTCTTCCCAGTGATACATGGGGAATTTGGTGAAGATGGTGGTATTCAGGTTCGGAGTTACCAATGAATATTAAATATGCTTTACATGCAAGAGAAAATTATGCTGGTGCCATAGTTCATGCTTGCAGGTATTAGTGCGCTTGATTTGGCACGGAACTGGCATGTAATGCTGACTGTGTCTTGGTTCTTTTATAAGAATCCCACATTGCTGCTGCTTTCTGTTGATGATGAGACGCTAATACCTACCAAATGGCTGGGCTCCGGTCATGCCGGGGTGCAGCCGCCGGGAAGATAAAGTAGGTCTGCAGCCCGTCTCCGCCTCTCACCACGCCCTTACGGCCTCCATGGCCAAGCACACGTTTTTTTTCTCTATCCCTCCATGGCGCTCGTTACCGGCGGGATAAATTTGACACTATCTCAAATCCAGTTTATTTGACATGTGTTTGAAATGTATATTTAGCATAAAGATAATACTGCATTTCCTTAGGGACCTTAGTTTTGGCTCTGTTCTTGCTCATATTATAAGTAAAATATTAATACTTTGTGTCTCTAGCCAGTTCTTGATCAAAGGAAGATGCATTAACAATTCGTGTCTCCAACCGGTTTAGATCATAGGAAACTATGGCATAATGCACTGCTGAATTTTCTTGTTAGTGCTCACTGACAATATTTGTTCTCACGTACGGTAATGCCTTTCGGTTAAACTAGGAATTAGTTCATTATTGAAAGGTTTCATCTGCATATTTTTTTGCTTCATTCATTTTCTGTCTATTTATTTTGCATAGAAAACAATCTTTGGTATGCTTTAATAGGGCTTATTTAATACAATACAAGCAAAATTGGAAGTAATAGCAAACCAACCATGAAAAGTTTGAGAGACCATGCAAACCATAAGAAATGATGTGCTCCTGTTATTTTGCCATGATCTTGTGGCCCAATTCCAAGGCTCTATCAACTAATGTTAGCTACTTGCTTCTTTGGATGCCTTAATTAGAGCCAGCGAGGAAGATGGGGAAGACAAAGCCAGCAAGGAAGATGGCTCGGCCCTGCCGCTGATGCCCACCGGCCACTTCCGTCAGGCTCAGTCGTGGGAGGGGGCGCACCATTTTTGGTTGTTCCTTCCTACAGCTATCTTGACCATTTGCTTTGGAAGGAGTAATTCAACTCAGGAAGAACAAATAATTTGAGACTTTTTGTCTTTCCTACGATCTGTTTAGGTTGATAATTCTTTTTTATCCTGTCATTTTATATTTGCTTTCGCGGTGTATTTGGGTTATTTCTTTTTTCTAGAGCTTGGGCATATTGGTTATCTTGTTGGCTCTTTTTACCAGCAGTCTTTCCTTTTCAGTTTATGGGAGCGATTACTAGCTTACATATATAGTTTAGTTATTAAGTTTCTATGTAAGTTCAACCTCAGAGTACAGATTTTGTATCTATTGCTTATTTAGTCACTTGAGATCTATTTTCTCTGGTTCATATAGTATGTTAGCATTTCACTCGGAAACTGTATGCTTACTTCAAAATTGGAATGTGACTTTTGCTTTCTGATAGATTCAGTTATGGCATGGTTGCCTACTACTCAAAATGATTTTATAGCGTATCATAAATTTCAGGAACTGTATCACAACAGATCATTGGCATTGTAGCTTCAGTGGACATGTATGCTAAATATCTCCTCACTAGACAATATTGGATTTTAGTGTATACAAGCCCTCCTCGCAGCTGCTTAGGTAGTTCTTCTTTCTCATTATCAATAAATAAGTTGGTTATAAAATATGCTTGAAGATTGCAACACAGAGAGATTACTTGGCAGACTAAAATAATTGGGAGCTTCTGATTGGACCCTTCAAGCAATAGTGTTGTTAATATGTTAATTATTAGATTATGTTACTAGAATAATTATTGGAGACACATGCATGCACACACACACAAACACAATTATGTCCATTCATGTATTATATCCTTGTATGCAAACTACTTTTCCCCCTTATACACAGGGATTTATGTTCTATGCTGGATGCATATTTTTGCACCCCTTTTGAAATTATTATGGTGCATATGTGATATACCTAGCTTGTACTCATTCCAACCGAAGGGGTGTGTCTTTAATTTTCCTTTTAAGAAGAAACCTTCTGCAGTGATATGTCTCTATATTGGCAAATGATTATGATAGAAATACCAGGAAACTAATTGGAACTCATAAAGCTCATGAGCATCACGGAGCCAACAGAGTGATAAATTTTATTTTATGTCTGCAACTTTTGGTATCACAAAGCAAGGATGAACCCCCTACATTTTTACACCTTTAACTACATTATTTGTTGTGCTATTGTGGATGTACCTACCAGATATGTGAATAAAATTTAGCCATTCAATATACATACCAGGAAATTTAGACGCTCTTGTTCGTTACAGGCATAAACACCTTACTGCAAATGTTCTTCGTGTCTCGCCTCCCCATCGTGATGGGTGGCTCCTACAGCTTCGCCATGCCAACCATCTCCGTCATCTTGGTTGGACGCTACGACATGTGGGAGATCCTCATGAGGTACTTACTACCCAGCAGAATTGACTTCTTACCACATAAGAGTTGTTGTACGCAAGCTAAGAAATTTGTGTCGCTGCAATAGATAAAACTGGTTCTTTACTAATTAACCATTGTTTGTTTGATGTGTTATTTGTGAAATTTGATTACTACTATTTTGATCTTGAGAAGAACATGGCAGCACCTGCAGATTAAACAACCAGTATATCTCTACTTATTAGCTTCATGATGTGTCTATTTCTTTCGCTGTCATTGCAGAAACTTTTTTATTGTGTATACTGCAATGTTGAGCTTTCAATTCTTTTACCCAGTTTAACACATATTGGAGGGTGGGAGGATATACCGGTGCAATGGATGAACCAAGACTACCAAGAGGTCAACTGCGTGAGTATATGCCAACTTGAGTACATATGGCATGAGACTGACGCCGATTAGTTCCTCCCTGAATGCTTGACTGCCAGGTCTTCTTTCATCAGAAATTGTTGTGCACTGATAATTTTGTTAGTTCTCACCCTCCCTATTCAAACAGAATTCAATCATATTACATGATGTATGTATATAAGAAGCTTAGTCGTGTGTTAGGCTTTGCAAATAAAACTTAGAGCTCAAGTAGTTCAGAATCATACTGAATATCGCTTATCATGTATCTATAATAACAAGCATAACTGACTATGATTTTCTTAGGATATTATTTGCAGATTTTAGGAAAGGAAACCTGACAGAGTTTCACGGAAGTGGAGTGAGTTCCCTATTTACATTTAAATTGTACTCCCTTCCTTCTTGAAAAGAAGGCATATCAGTTTTGGTCAAAGTCAAACAATGTATTGGTTTGCTCTTTTGCTACATGTTCTTAAATTATTGCATGATGCATCTCTAGGCGGTGAGACCAGAAGCTGGGTGATCAAAGCAACTACATGATGCATCTCTGTCTATGTAGCTGTTTACCATAAGCTGGGTGATCAAAGCAATCTACATGACGCATCTCTGTCTATGTAGCTGTTTACCATAAGCTGGGTGATCAAAGCACTCTACATGATGCATCTCTGTCTATGTAGTTGTTTTACCATAAGCTGGGTGATCAAAGCAATCTACATGATGCATCTCTGTCTATGTAGCTGTTTACCATAAGCTGGGTGATCAAAACAATCTACATGATGCATCTCTGTCTATGTAGCTTTACTTAGCATAAACTGATCTTAATGACTTTGTTTAAACCTATGAGTCTACCATCTACGTAGCTTCATACCATCTTTATAATTTGTCCCTTCCTATCTACTTCCATTGTGTATCACATTGTAACGAAACATTTATGTACCAGTAGTAAAGATTTGGGTGTCTGAATATTCTCACAATTCTTGGCTCCCTCTCGGCCTTTGCGCCATTGGCGCAACGAGTCATCTAGTGATGTTTAAAACTGAGGACTTAGCAGAATTTCAGTAATTCTAGAAAATGAATTAAAACTTTAAAAATTAATATAAAATAATCCGTAACTTGGATGAAAATACTTTGTACATGGAAGTTGCTCAGAACGACGAGACGAATCCGGATACGCAGCCCATTCGTCCGTCACACATCCCTAGCATAGCGAATACGCAACTTTTCCCCTCCGGTTCATCTGTCCGAAAACGCAAAACACCAGGGATATTTTCCCGGATGTTTCCCCCTTCACCGGTACCACCTCATACCGCGTTAGGGTACCCCTAGCACTGATACTTGTCTTGTCATGCATCTCTGTGCATCTGTTTGCTTAATATTTATTGTTTCTTCCCCCTCTTCTCTAGCTAGACACCGAGACCGACGCCGCTGCTACCCATTACGACTACGGTGTTGAGGACCCCTCTCTCTTGCCAGAGCAACCAGGCAAGCCCCCCCTTTGATCACCAGATATCGCCTATTCTACTCTCTACTACTTGCATTAGAGTAGTGTAGCTTGTTACTGCTTTTCGTTAATCCTATTTTGATGCATAGCCTGTCATTGTTTCTATAACTGTTGATACCTTACCTACAATCCTAAATGCCTTGTATAGGATGCTAGTTTACCATCAGTGGCCCTACATTCTTGTCCGTCTGCCATGCTATACTATCGGGCCGTGATCACTCGGGAGGTGATCACGGGTATATACTTACATATATATATATATGCTATACATGTGGTGACTAAAGTCGGGTCGGCTCGTTGAGTACCCGCAAGTGATTCCGATGTTGGGGGCTGAAGGGGCAGGTGGCTCCATCCAGGTAGTGGTGGGCCTGAGTTCCTGACGGCCCCCGACTGTTACTTTGAGGCGGAGCGACAAGGCAGGTTGTGACCACCTAGGAGAGAGGTGGGCCTGGACCTGGTCGGCGTCCATGGTTACTTCAAAATAACACGATTAACGAGATCTGGGTATTTGATCTGAGTCTGGCTACTGGCCTATACACACTAACCAACTACGTGGGAATAGTTATGGGCACTCGACGTCGTGGTATCAGCCAAAGCCTTCATGACGTCAGCGACTGAGCGGCGTGCGCCGGGTTGGACTGGAACACCTGCTCTTGTATAAGGGAGGCTAGGTCTGCTCACCGACCGCCCTCGCAACGTGCAGGTGTGCAATGGGCGATGGGCCCAGACCCCTGCGCCATAGGATTTAGACCGACATGCTGACCTTTCTGTTGTGCCTAGGTAGGGCTGCGACGTGTTGATCTTCCGAGGCCGGGTGTCGGTGTCAAAACCGGCGGATCTCGGGTAGGGGGTCCCGAACTGTGCGTCTAAGGCGGATGGTAACAGGAGGCAGGGGACACGATGTTTTACCCAGGTTCGGGCCCTCTTGATGGAGGTAAAACCCTACGTCCTGCTTGATTTATTCTTGATGATATGAGTATTACAAGAGTTGATCTACCACGAGATCGGAGAGGCTAAACCCTAGAAGCTAGCCTATGGTATGATTGTATGTTGTCCTACGGACTAAAACCCTGCGGTTTATATAGACACCGGAGGGGGTTAGGGTTACACAAGGTCAGTTACAAAGGAGGAGTTGTCCATATCCATACCGCCTAGCTTGCCTTCCACGCCAAGTAGAGTCCCATCCGGACACAAGATGAAGTCTTCAATCTTGTATCTTCATGGTCCAACAGTCCGGCCAAAGGATATAGTCCGGCTGTCCGGAGACCCCCTAATCTCGGTCTCCCTCAGTAGCCCCTAAACCAGGCTTCAATGACGATGAGTCCAGCGCACAGTGTTGTCTTTGGCATTGCAAGGTGGGTTCCTCCTCCGGATATACCACAGAAGAGTTTGAATGAAACGATAGTGTCCGACCCTACAAAATAAGTTCCACGTACCATCATAGAGAGAATAATATTTCCACAAATCTAATCCGCTGACACGTTTTGGCAACATTTCATCATGCCATGGCTCGGCGATTATTTGAACCGTTTTCTTTAACTAGCCCCGCTCATAACGCTAGGCAGTTCCTTGACACGTCTTGTCAAAGAAGAGATCGTGTCCCCCTTATTATGGGATTCTCATCAATATGGTCGTGGGTAACCCAACCGCGCCTAGGACTCCTAGATTTTAGGCAAGTCCCAAATGGCTACGAGGAGGACGCTTGATATTCACCCTCTTTATAAAGGGACAAGGCTTTTACTTTTTCCCTCCCGTTCTCAATCGAATCCTTCCCCCGCCTCAAGTTCTAACACCCAAAGCCCAGGTCAGGTGCTTCGGATATCCAATCATGTCCGGATCCAGCCTCCAGGGCCGGTGGATGCCTTCCTCCATCATGGAGGAGGACATCAAAAAGTTGAGGGAGGCCAGATATCTGACCGCCGAGATTTCACACTGGCTGCCCGCCCGAGGGCAGGTCATCCCTACTTCCGAACCCAACGAGAGCGTCGTGTTCGTCCCCCACTTCCTCCAGGGGCTAGGCCTTCCTCTGGATCCCTTTGTTAGGGGTCTTATGTTCTATTATGGGCTGGATTTTCACGATCTAGCCCCGGATTCCCTCCTACACATATCATCCTTCATTGTCGTTTGTGAGGCCTTTCTCCGCATTACCCCTCACTTCGGCCTGTGGCTCAAGACTTGACGTGAAGCCGAAGATAGTCGAAGGGCAGCACACAGCATGCGGAGGCGCTCTAATAAGAAAAAATGTCGGCGCTTCATGGCCGAAGGGTTCCTTTACAGAGGTATCCGGATTATGGCAACATGAGTGGTTTTACATCACAGCTCCCAGAAGTGCCAAGTGGGTAGCTGCCCCTACCTTCCGCTCGGGCCCTCCACCACAACTGATGTCATGGATTAGCAGAGGGCTGAGCTGGGGTCCAGCCAAGGACGTGCCTATACTACAGAGTTGCAGTCAATATCTCTTCAAAGGGGATTTCAATCTGGTTATGGTGGTGCAAGTCATGCTGGTTCGTCGAGTCCAGCCTTGCAAACGCCGGCCCCTACGCATGTGGGAGTTCAACCCAGAAGGACCATGCACTATTCAGTATTTCCTCGGCCTGACGCATGAGGAGATGTATAAATCATTCTTCGGACCCCAAACAGAGTGTCCGGATACTACCGAGGACGTGGGCCTGAGCAGCAACCGCAGCGCCGACCAAGTAAGTAATCCTCTAGCCGAACACACCTTCTTTTATTTATCATGACGTCATTCTCAGAAATCGCTCTTGAACTAGGACTGGCTAACAAAGGCGAAGATGATTCGGTGTTCGGCCCCCCTTCCTGAGGGTTTGGACAATCCGGTACTGGAAAAGATCCTCGAGCTAGCACCTGGCCCGGAGCCCTCAAAGGAAGATAAAGGGGGAATAATGAGGGCGAAAGCGAGCCCCCATTGCTACCAATTCCAACCGAGGGAATGAGCGCCTCCGTGAGGGAGGATAACCAAGGGGAATAATCTGGACTTCTCTCGCTCCGGGGAAGGAAGAGGACTGCCTCTGAAGATCCGAAAACCAAGGCTTCCAAACGGGGGAAGAAGTCTCCAGCAGAGGGTCCTGCCTTGGAAGGTGCTCTTGCCACACAAAGTCCGCACGGGAATCAGCCCTCTAGAGAGCCGTAAGTGATCAAAATCTACTTAATAGTAAAGATATTCTACCTTACTTCTGAGGAAGATAACCGAAGCGTTTATCTTGCAGTTCAGATCTTAGCCCTTCTCAACAGAGCTCGTCTTCAGGGGACCTTCTTCCGGAGATGATGGAGAGCGAAATGCCTCCCCCAGACTCCCCCGCTCAAGAAGCGGGCGACCTTGAAGTGTCGTCATGGAGGGCCTCTCCGGATCCGGTGAGGCCAGAAGATAATCCTATAGTCACCCGAAGTCCCCAGCATCCGGCTCTTGAAGAGGGCAAACAAAGGAGTCCGGCGCCGTCTGGTATGCGGTCGGACGCACTAAGGGATCTGCTAAAGCAGGCGGCCATCTCAGAAGAGCACCGTACGTTGATGGGTACGGTGATGGAAAGGATTTCGTCCGCTGAAAGCGGGTTGCATGACGCCTTTATGATTCTACTAACGGGCTTTGAGGTACATAAAATGATATACATTTGTGATAGTACAACACATTTTAGGTGTGCCCTGTGTAGATAGTAGCCCCTGAGACTCTGGTTGTTGCCGAGAACGGCGGCAAACAGAGGATCGTAGTCCCAAGTAATAACCATACTGCTTTTATGTGTAGGTGGTGGAAGCTCCGGTGGCTAGCCGGACTAATGAGTTTGCCGAACTAAAGCGGGAACTAGATGCGGAAGATGCCGACATCGAGCTTGTTAACAAGCGGCTTGACGAGGCACAGGGTAAGTGATGTTTTCTGGTGAATGTCACATAGTAAGAGTAGCGTGATGCTAGTATCTTTAATATGGTTTGACTGTAGATGGAGCTGCCACCGTGGAGACCCTTCGGGCGGAACTTGCCCGAGCCAAAGAACAAGCAAGGAGTAGTAATGCGGCTGCTTTGAAGGCGGCCGAAGAGTTAAGAGCCGAGAAGGCCACGCATTGCGAGAGCAAAGAGAAGATGGCCAAGATGGCTGTAAAGTTAAAAGACACTGCCGACCGTTGCCAGTTCCATGAAGAAGAAAACCGAGCGAAGGCGACAGACCTCGAAAAGGCCACAATGGCGACCAAAGACACCCGCTCTGCCATGAGAGCGAAGAAGGAGGAGCTGCGTGAAGCCGGTGATATTGTGGCTGGGAAGCCATTTTTGTTGCGGAGGAAGTTCGGAGATCCGTGGTATGCACCTCTGGATCGGCTGTGGAGTTCGGCAGATGCATATCTGGATTTGATGGCGAGTGCTGTCGATGTGGCTGAATACTTCCGAGACCAAACTGATCGTGAAGTGGACAAGCTATTCTGGTCACAGTTTAACGTTCCAGAGCGTCCGCTTCCACTAACTGATCAACTTGCCGAATGGGCCGAACTCAATAGATTGTCCGGACTCGCCATGAGGTCCGTCGTGGATCATCTGTGGCCGGAGAGGCCGAAGCCGAACAACTATTTCAGCTTAGTGTAGCAGTTCCTTGGTGCGGTGCCGCACATTAATGCGATGAAGAGGTCGGCGTGCATAGAAGGCTCGCGCATGGCCTTTGCCCGTGTCAAAGCATACTGGGCGGAGATGGATGCCACCACTGTTGCGGCACAGGGTTCGGCCATAGGCCGAATGGCCGCCGAGCACTATTTCGAAGAAGTTCTTGAGGGTGCTCGTTTGATAGAGGCCCAATGCTCGAAGAATATTTGGTTTGAGTGACATGTACTCCCATTGTAAAAACAATGTTTTATTAAATTTATCAAGGTTGTATTTATACTTTTTCCCGAAAGTAATATGATGCCTCCTATGCGGCCGTTTGTATACATATGTATATCATGAAAAGTTGCAGTCGTCGGCTTCAGCCCCCACACATATAATGCGGGGGTGTTCACAGAAGATGCGTGTTCACAATTAATCCAACGTCTTGGTCCTATTAAGGAGGTGATAGCGCAGCGAACTAGGCAACCGGACTATGATGCTTTAACACTTCCACGTAACCAGAGGAGTTTGACAGTGGGGCTACTATATAGCCCCTGGTGGCTCCGCACTCACCCGAATTCGGGGTGCATACATGCCTGGCCGGGAAACGGCCCTTCGTTAAGGCGGAGGAATTCTAGGATTCCGAGAGGTCATCGAGTGGTTGACCAGTCTCACGCTATATCATGACAGTCCGTTTTCGGCTTTCTGTACTGAGGTGCTCGTCCGGATGAACCAGGGCACAATCGCAGTAGTTCTCCTGGTGCCGCCTTAGCCGATAGAGCAGAACATAAGGCAGCAAAACAGAGGAGCCGGGCAGACCCAACATTTGACCAAAGACATGATTCGGAGCTGATGCATATAAGGCCAAAGTCGCGACGCCGAACACTCCCTAAGGTATTCGGTCTTTATTGTGGGCCTAAACAGTGCCCTTTGTAAGAAGCCCCTGGTGTCCAGGTACGTGCATTATTCTGACGTGGCCACATGCCAAGACGTCAGCATCCTTGTCAATTGTACTGAGAATCCGAGGGATGTGTGTCAACAAGAGACAGTAAGAAAGGTTTACGCAGGGTCTTAATCTAAAAAGAATCCTTGGAACAGGTCCCTGCTGCACGTCTACGCCCGTGTCTCCATTGTGCCGTATCCTGGATGGGTGTAGTACGATGGTCATCTGTAAAAAAGGAACTTAGGTGAAAAGTTGTCGTGCCAAAAGATAGGTTATGTTAGAGAAACCATGTACAATTCAAGATGAGCAAAAATTGCCAGTTGTTTGCGCACGTTGAGCCCCTTGTATTTGTAATGGGGGTGTGTCCACCAGACCTGTATGAATGACATATAGCTGCACCGGACTCGTCTAACCACGTCTGTGGTCTTGACGACCTGTCAAATTCTTTATTTGGTGAGGCCGTTTTAGTGTGTGGCTGCCAAGGCAGCCGCAATCTCTTCGGCGCGCAGGGATCGCTCAATATTTCCATTTACTGTAATGATGCCACGCGGACCGGGCATCTTGAGCGTGAGAGAAGCGTAATGCGGTATTGCGTCAAAGCAAGTGAAAGCTTTGCGTCCGAGTAGTGCTTGATAGCCACTTTGGAACGAAGCGATGTGGAAGGTTAAATTTTCGCTACGGAAGTTATCGAGGAAGCTGAATATAACCTCTAGTAATAGGGAGCCCATGCAATGATCCCCTGGGCCTGGCATTTCTCCTTTAAAGGTAGTATTGCTGCGGCAAATTTTTGTTGGTTCTATCCCCGTTTTGCGGATTGTGTCCTGATATATCAGGTTTAAGCTACTGCCCCCGTCCATCAGGACTCGTGTGAAGTGGTATCCGTCAATTATTGGATCTAATACCAAGGCAGCCCATCCTGCGCGCCGGATACTTGCCGAGTAATCCTGATGGTCGAAGGTGATCGATTGAGACGGTGAGTGGCAGAATTCCGCGGTGATAGGCCCTTGGGCATATTTATCTGGGAGTGCCGCCTTGTTTCTCCCCTTTATCACGTGTAACACGTTTACTGTTTTGACTTCTGGTGGAAATTTCTTCTGTTCCCCACTGCTTTGCTTGCGAGGCTCATCCTCGTGTTCGCTTGGTGTATCCTGCCCCTTATGTTCGGCGTTGAGCTTGCCAGACTGCTTGAAGACCCAACATTCTCTGTGGGTGTAATTTGCAGGTTTATCGGGGGTGCTATGGATCTGACATATTTGGTCCAGAATTTTGTTTAGTCTGAACAGTTCATCTCTAGCGCCTTTAGAGGGCAGCTTTTGCCGACCTGGCCGAGAGGTTCTGAATTCGGTGTTTACCGCTGTGCTCTTCGGGCTGTCTTCTTTATTCCGGCGCTTATTGTTTTTGCTGCATCATGATTTCCCGTTTCCATCTCTAACTTCGGATGTACTTGGGTCGCTGGTGCTGCATCGGGCTAGCCAGCTATCCTCGCCCGCGCAAAAGCGGGTCATCAGGCTTGTTAATGCTGCCATTCTTCTCAGCTTTTCTTGGCCGAGGTGTCTGGCAAGCCATTCGTCTTGGACGCTGTGCTTAAAAGCTGCCAAGCCTTCGGCGTTTGGACAGTCGACTATTTGGTTCTTTTTAGTAAGAAACATGTTCCAAAGCTTTCGGGCTGACTCTCCGGGTTGTTGAGTTATATGACTTAAATCGTCTGCATCCGGAGGTCTTCCCAGCTTCCAATGGAGCTTTCGGGGAGGCTTTTAAGCCAGTGCCGAGCTGGCCCTTTGTGCTTGAGGGGTAAGTACTTCATGGCGTGAAGATCATCTCCTCGAGCCATATGGATATGGAGGATATAGTCCTCAATCCAGACCCCAGGGTCTGTTGTTCCATCGTATGCCTCTATGTTTACGGTTTTGAATCCCTCTGGAAATTCATGGTCCAGCACCTCGTCGGTGAAACATAGGGGGTGTGCGGCACCCCTGTATCTGGGTGTACCGCGGTGTTCGGATGTTTGTTGTGTTGCATCGTATGCTGGAGCGCGCTTGCGTGGTCCATAAATGGATCTTGTTGCGCCGTCCTTTTGATGCGAGCCCTCGCGTGGATCGCGTATTGGCTTGTGTGCGGCGTTGTTTGCCACTCTATGCTGGCCGTGAGGTCGTCTATCTGGCCAGATGGCCGTTTTAATTTTTGGTTGCGGGGGATCTAAGGCCTCCTCATCGAACTCAGGTAGCAACTTCCGCTTCAGGTAGCTCTTAGTGTGGCGATTATTGCCGTACTTTGCTGCTGTGTTGAGTACTTTACTCCATCTGATTCAGAGTGTGTCTTGCGCAGCCTTGAGCCTTTGCTTCTGCTTTTTTAGACTCCTCGCGGTGGGAACAAGCCTTTGATGGGCATTCTGTTGCTCCGGGTGTCTGTCCGGTGTGATGTCGTCCGGATTATTATCTTTGACAGAGTCAGGTTGTTCAGTTTGATTCTCCGTGTTGCCGTGGTCCGGCGATGGTTCACGCTGCTCTAACGCTGGATCTATATGATCGTTGTTTCTGCCGAGGCGGGATTTGGAGCGGCGTTACGCCGCCACTTTGACTGCTTCTCGAGGGGATAACCCTTCGTTGTGTCCTTCCGTTCCTCGCCGTCGTTTTCTTTTGGTGTGCCCACCATGTATACGTCATGTGATGAAGTGGGCGTCTGGTGCCCTGTGGGCAGTGATTCCTCTTCGTCTCCCGCATCGTCATCCATACCGTCGATGTCTTCGGAGTCGAAGTCGAGCATGTCGGTAAAGTCGTCGACAGTGGCTACTAAGTGGGTGGTGGGTGGGCGGCGAATTTCTTCGTCATCCGCATCCCAATCCTGCCGGACATAGTTCGGCCCGGATCCTCCTGACAAGGAGAGAGACCTTAATGAGTTCAATATGTCGCCGAAGGGCGAGTGCTTAAAAATATCCGCGGAGGTAAACTCCATGATTGGCGCCCAATCGGATTCGATAGGAAGGGGCATAGGCGGTTCGGAGTCCGTGGCCAGAGAAGGATCCGGCAGTTTGACAACACGGCTCTCGCACAGGGTAAGGTCGATATTTGGCTCGATCGCCGCTGAGGATACGACCTCCGTGACGGGGTCTATCCACCCGTCCATGGATGGCGCAACTGACTCCGAATTGAGACTCCGAGCGGCTGCCAGTGCGGTCTCCTGAATACGATCCGATGGCAGAGCTAAATCATACTCATCGTGACCGTGTGGTGCACAAGGCAGGGGCTCGAAACCGTCGAAGATCAAGTCTCCGCGGACATCAGCCATGTAATTTAAGCTTCCAAACCTGACCTGGTGGCCAGGGGCGTAACTTTCGATCTGCTCCAGATGGCCAAGCGAGTTGGCCCGCAGTGCGAAGCCGCCGAACACAAAGATCTGTCCGAGGAGAAAAGTCTCACCCTGGACTGCATCGCTATCGATGATAGTAGGAGCCATCATGCCTAACGGCAACGACACAGAGGAACTCTCAATGAAAGCACCAATGTCGGTGTCAAAACCGGCGGATCTCGGGTAGGGGGTCCCGGACTGTGCGTCTAGGGTGGATGGTAACAGGAGGCAGGGGACACGATGTTTTACCCAGGTTAGGGCCCTCTTGATGGAGGTAAAACCCTACGTCCGGATTGATTTATTCTTGATGATATGAGTATTACAAGAGTTGATCTACCACGAGATCGGAGAGGCTAAACCCTAGAAGCTAGCCTATGGTATGATTGTATGTTGTCCTATGGACTAAAACCCTCCGGTTTATATAGACAGCGGAGGGGGTTAGGGTTACACAAGGTCGGTTACATAGGAGGAGTTGTCCATATCCGTACTACCTAGCTTGCCTTCCACGCCAAGTAGAGTCCCATCCGGACACGAGATGAAGTCTTCAATCTTGTATCTTCATGGTCCAACAGTCCGGCCAAAGGATATAGTCCGGCTGTCCGGAGACCCCCTAATCCCGGACTCCCTCACCGGGCATGACCCAGGAAAGTGTGTCCGGACAAAGGGGATCAAGCGTGTTGGGAAATGTGGTGCACCCCTATAGGGAAGTTAATCTATTTGAATAGCCATGATCTTCGGTAACAGGACGACTTGGAGTTGTACCTTGACCTTATGACAACTAGAACCGGATACTTAATAAAACACACCCTTCCAAGTGCCAGATACAACCCGGTGGTCGCTCTCTAATAGGGCGACGGGGAGAGGACCTCCAGGTGGGATTATGCTACACGATGGTACTTGGTGAACTTACCGTCTACTCTCTTCTACATGCTCCAAGATGGAGGTGGCCAAAAGCGTAGTCTTCGAAAGGACTAGCTATCCCCCTCTTATTCCGGCATTCTTCAGTTCAATCCACATATGATACCCTTAATCCATGTGATACCAATGCATACATATGTAGTGTAGCTCCTTGCTTGCGAGTACTCTGGATGAGTACTCATGGTTGCTTTGCTCCCTCTTTTCCCCCTTTCTATACTCGATTACTGCAACCAGACGTTGGAGCCCAGGAGCCAGACGCCACCGTCAATGACGAACTTCTACTACACTGGAGGTGCCTACTACTACATGCTACCTGCTGACGATGACCAGGAGTAGTTTAGGAGGATCCCAGGCAGGAGGCATGCGCCTCTTTCGATCTGTATCCCAGTTTGTGCTAGCCTTCTTAAGGAAAACTTGTTTAACTTATGTCCGTACTCAGATATTGTTGCTTCCACTGACTCGTCTATGACCAAGCTCTTGTATTCGAGCCCTCGAGGCCCCTGGCTTGTAATATGATGCTTGTATGACTTATTTTATTTGTAGAGTTGTGTTGTGATATCTTCCCGTGAGTCCCTGATCTTGATCGTACACGTTTGCGTGTATGATTAGTGTACGATTGAATCGGGGGCGTCACGAGTGCTATTTAGTTAATTCTTTTTGCAGTTGATTAATAGATAAATTCCTCGGGTCCAGTATTTTATTTGAGAATTTTAGGACTTCTAGAAGTATATGTTTGATCCAGATTACTACAGACTGTTCTGTTTTTGACAGATTCTATTTTTCGTGTGTTGTTTGCCTATTTTGATGAACCTATGGCTAGTAAAAGAGTTTATAAACCATAGAGAAGTTGGAATACAGTAGGTTTAACACAAATATAAATCAAGAATGAGTTCACAACAGTACCTAAGTGGTCATTTATTTTCTTATACTAACGGAGCTTACAAGTTTTCTGTTAAGTTTTGTGTTGTGAAGTTTTCAAGTTTTGGGTAAAGATTTGATGGACTATGGAATAAGGAGTGGAAAGAGCCTAAGCTTGGGGATGCCCAAGGCACCCCAAGGTAATATTCAAGGACAACCAAAAGCCTAAGTTTGGGGATGCCCCGAAAGGCATCCCCTCTTTCATCTTCATTCATCGGTAACTTTACTTGGAGCTATATTTTCATTCGCCACATGATATGTGTTTTGCTTGGAGCATCATTTTATTTTATTTAGCTTTGCTTGCTGTTTGAATAAAATACCAAGATCTGAAATTATTAAATGTTAGAGAGTCTTCACATAGTTGCATAATTATTCAACTACTCACTGATCTTCACTGATATCTTTTGGAGTAGTTTGTTGTTGCTCTAGTGCTTCACTTATATCTTTTTAGAGCACGGTGGTGGTTTTATTTTATAGAAATAGATGAACTCTCATGCGTCACTTATATTATTTTGAGAGTCCTAAACAGCATGGTAATTTGCTTTGGTTATGAATTTAGTCCTAATATGATGGGCATCCAAGAGGGGTATAATAAAAACTTTCATATAAAGTGCATTGAATACTATGAGAAGTTTGATACTTGATGATTGTTTTGAGATATGAAGATGGTGATATCAGAGTCATGCTAGTTGAGTAGTTGTGAATTTGATAAATACTTGTGTTGAAGTTTGTGATTCCCGTAGCATGCACGTATGGTGAACCGTTATGTGATGTAGTCGGAGCATGATTTATTTATTGAATGTCTTCCTTATGAGTGGCGGTCGGGGACGATCGATGGTCTTTTCCTATGAATCTATACCCCTAGGAGCATGCACATAGTACTTTTTTTCGATAACTAATAGATTTTTGCAATAAGTATGTGAGTTCTTTATGAATAATGTTGAGTCCATGGATTATACACACTCTCACCCTTCCACCATTGCTAGCCTCTCTAGTACCACGCAACTTTCGCCGATACCATAAACCCACCATTTACCTTCCTCAAAACAGCCACCATACCTACCTATTATGCCATTTCCATAGCCATTTCGAGATATATTGCCATGCAATGTTCCACCATTCCGTTTATTATGACATGCTTCATCATTGTCATATTGCTTTGCATGATCATGTAGTTTACATCGTATTTGTGGCATAGCCACCGTTCATAATTCTTTCATACATGTCACTCATGAGTTATTGCACATCCCGGTACACTGCCAGAGGTATTCATATAGTGTCATATCTTGTTCTAAGTATCAAGTTGTAATTCTTGAGTTGTAAGTAAATAAAAGTGTGATGATCATCATTATTAGAGCATTGTCCCAGTGAGGAAAGGATGATGGAGACTATGATTCCCCCATAAGTTGGGATGAGACTCCGGATGAAAAATAAAAAAATAGAAAAAAGAGGCCATAAAAAAAGAGAGAAAAGGCCCAAATAAAAAAAATAAAAAAATGTGAGAAAAAGAGAGAAGGGGCAATGCTACTATCCTTTCACCACACTTGTGCTTCAAAGTAGCACCATGATCTTCATGATAGAGAGTCTCTTGTTTTGTCACTTTCATATACTAGCGGGAAATTTTCATTATAGAACTTGGCTTGTATATTCCAATGATGGGCTTCCTCAAAATGCCCTAGGTCTTCGTGAGCAAGCGAGTTGGATGCACACCCTCTAGTTTCTTTTGTTTAGCTTTCATACATTTATAGCTATAGTGCATCCGTTGCATGGCAATCCCTATTCACTCACATTGATATCTATTGATGGGCATCTCCATAGCCCGTTGATACGCCTAGTTGATGTGAGACTATCTTCTCCTTTTTTTTCTTCTCCACAACCACCATTCTATTCCACCTATAGTGCTATGTCCATGGCTCACACTCATATATTGCGTGAAGATTGAAAAGGTTTGAGAACATCAAAAGTATGAAACAATTGCTTGGCTTGTCATCGGGGTTGCACATGATTTAAATATGTTGTGTGGTGAAGATGGAGCATAGCCAGACTATATGATTTTGTAGGGATAGCTTTCTTTAGCCATGTTGTTTTGAGAAGACATGATTACTTTGCTAGTATGCTTGAAGTATTATTATTTTTATTTCAATATTAAACTTTTATCTTCAATATTATGGATCTGAATATTCTTGCCACAATAAAGAGAATTACATGGATAAATATGTTAGGTAGCATTCCACATCAAAATTTCTGTTTTTATCATTTACCTACTCGAGGACGAGCAGGAATTAAGGTTGGGGATGCTGATACGTCTCCAACGTATCTATAATTTTTTGATTGTTCCATGCTAGTATATTATCAACCTTGGATGTTTTATATGCATTTATATGCCATTTTATATGATTTTTGGGACTAACCTATTAACCCAGAGCCCAGTGCCAGTTTCTATTTTTTTCCTTGTTTTAGAATATCGCAGAAAAGGAAAATCAAACGGAGTCCAATTGACCTGAAACTTAACGGACCTTATTTTTGGATTAGAAGAAGCCCGGGAGACTTGGAGTCCACGTAAGGGAAGCTTCAAGGAGGCCACGAGGTAGGGGGTGCGCCCACCCCCTGGGCGCGCCCTCCATCCTCGTGGGCCCCTCGTGCCCCCCTGATGTACTTCTTCCACCTATATATCTCCATATACCCTAAAAACACCAGGGGAGCACAATAGATCGGGAGTTCCATGGCCAGAAGCCTCCGTAGCCACCGAAAGCCAATCTAGACCCATTCCGGCACCCTGCCGGAGGGGGGAATCCCTCTCCGGTGGCCATCTTCATCATCCCGGTGCTCCCCATGACGAGGAGGGAGTAGTTCTCCCTCGGGGCTGAGGGTTTGTACCAGTAGCTATGTGTTTGATCTCTCTCTCTCTCTCTCTCTCTCGTGTTCTTGAGGTGATACGATCTTGATGTATCGCGAGCTTTGCTATTATAGTTGGATCTTATGATGTTTTCTCCCCCCTCTACTCTCTTGTAATGAATTGAGTTTCCCCTTTGGAGTTATCTCATCGGACTGAGTCTTTAAAGATTTGAGAACACTTGATGTATGTCTTCCCGTGCGTATCTGTGGTGACAATGGGATACCACGTGATTCACTTGATGTACGTTTTGGTGATCAACTTGCGGGTTCCGCCCATGAACCTATGCATAGGGGTTGGCACACGTTTTCGTCGTGATTCTCTGGTAGAACTTTGGGGCACTCTTTGAGGTCCTATGTGTTGGTTGAATAGATGAATATGAGATTGTGTGATGCATGTCGTATAATCATACCCACGGATACTTGAGGTGACATTGGAGTATCTAGGTGACATTAGGGTTTTGGTTGATTCGTGTCTTAAGGTGTTATTCTAGTACAAACTCTATGACTGTTTGTGACACTTATAGGAATAGCCCAACGGATTGATTGAAAATAATAACTTTGAGGTGGTTTCATACCCTACCATAATCTCTTCGTTTGTTCTCCGCTATTAGTGACTTTGGAGTGACTCTTTGTTGCATGTTGAGGGATAGTTATATGATCCAATTAGGCTATTATTGTTGAGGGAACTTGCACTAGCGAAAGTATGAACCCTAGGCCTTGTTTCAACGAATTGCAATACCGTTTGTGCTCACTTTTATCATTAGTTACCTTGTTGTTTTTATATTTTCAGATTACAAAAACATATATCTACCATCCATAATGCACTTGTATCACCACCTCTTCGCCGAACTAGTGCACCTATACAATTTACCATTGTATTGGGTGTGTTGGGGACACAAGAGACTCTTTGTTATTTGGTTGCAGGGTTGCTTGAGAGAGACCATCTTCATCCTATGCCTCCTATGGATTGATAAACCTTAGGTCATCCACTTGAGGGAAATTTGCTACTGTCCTACAAACCTCTGCACTTGGAGGCCCAACAACGTCTACAAGAAGAAGGTTGTGTACTACACTTCAAGCTCTTCCCAGCTTCCAATTGAGTTTTCGGGGAGGCTTTTCAGCCAGTGCCGAGCTGGTCCTTTCAACTTGAGGGGCAGGTATTTGATGGCGTGGAGATCGTCTCCGCGAGCCATGTGCATGGGAAATATAAAGTCCTCAGTCCAAACCCCAGGGTCTGTCGTTCCGTTGTATGCCTCTATGTTCATGGGTTTGAATCCCTCTGGAAATTCATGGTCCAACACCTCATCGGTGAAGCATAGGGTGTGCACGGCACCCCTGTATTTGGATGTGTCATGGCATTCTTCGGACGGTTGAAGCGTTTGGTTTTGATTCCGATCTGTTATTCGGTTAGTATAGTCGTTTGGGCAGCCATGATTCTGTGCCGGAGCACGCTTCCTAGATCCATGGATGAACCTGGCCATACCGGCTTTTTTGTGTAGGTCTTCACATAAATCGTGCGCTGACTTGTGTGCGACGTCGTTAGCCACCCTGTCGCGGCCACGGGGTGGTCGATCCGGCTGATCGGCCACTTTATTTTTTGGCTTAATGGGCTCTAAAGCCTCGTCGTCGAATTCAAGCACCAGCTTGCGCTTTGGATAGCTCTTTGTGTGGCGACTGCCGCCGTACTTTTCTTCAGTGTCAAGCACTTTGTTCTATCTGCTGTTGAGCGTATTCTGCGCGGCCTTAAGCCTTTGCTTCTGCTTCTTCAGGCTCCTCGCGGTGGCGATAAGCCTTCTATGGATGTTCTCTTATTCCAGGTGTCTTTCCGGGATGATGTGTGCATCATCGTCCGGACTGTTCTCCTCTCCGGAGACAGGTTGATGAGCTTTACCCTCGACGTCCCCGTGATCGAACAGTGGCTCTATACTATGTTCGCCGTCCGCTGGCTCATCCTGCTCCATTGCTGGGTCCATGTGGTCGTCGTTTCCTTTGGAGTCCGTCGGGGTATTATCGCTGTTTTTGCTGAGGTGGGATTTGGAGTGGCGCCTACATCATCGCTTTGGTTGCTTCTCGAGGGGACTATCCTTCGCTGCATCCTCCCGTTCCTCGTTGTTGTTTCCTTTGGGTGTGTCAGTGTCAAAACCGGTGGATCTCGGGTAGGGGGTCCCGAACTGTGCATCTAGGCCGGATCGTAATAGGAGGCAGGGGACACAATGTTTTACCCAGGTTCGGGCGCTCTTGATGGAGGTAAAACCCTATGTCCTTCTTGATTAATATTGATGATATGGGTAGTACAAGAGTAGATCTACCATGAGATCAGAGAGGCTAAACCCGAGAAGCTAGCCTATGGTATGAGTGTATGTTGTAGTTGTTGTGTCCTACGGACTAAAACTCTCCGGTTTATATAAGCACCGGAGAGGGTTAGGGTTACAGAAGGTCGGTTACAAAGGAGGAGATATCCATATCCGTATTGCCTAGCTTGCCTTCCACGCCAAGTAGAGTCCCATCCGGACACGAGACGAAGTCTTCAATCTTGTATCCTCATAGTCTAACAGTCCGGCCAAAGGATATAGTCCGGCTGTCCGGAGACCCCCTAATCCAAGACTCCCTCAGTAGCCCTTGAACCAGGCTTCAATGACGATGAGTCCGGTGCACAGTATTGTCTTCGGCATTGCAAGGCGGGTTCCTCCTCCGAATACACCACGGAAGGATTTGAATACAAGGATAGTGTCCGACCCTGCAAAATAAGTTCCACATACCACCGTAGAGAGAATAATATTTTCGCAAATCTAATTTGCTGACTTGTTTTGGCAGCATGATGTTATGTCATGGCCCAGTGATTATTCAAACCGTTTCCTTTAACTAGCCCTGCACATAACGCGAGGCAGTTTTTTGACACGTCTTGTCAAAGAAGAGATCGTGGCCCCTAATTACGGGATTCTCATCAATACGGGCATGGGTAACCCAACCACGCCATTGATTACAGCGCTAGGGGGATAAGCGAGTTTTACCAGGCTAGTGGGGGCGCATAGTTTCGTCTGCCCATATAAAGGGATAAGGATTCACCTTTTCATCCACGCCTTCTTGCTCCTTTGCTCATCCATTTTCGCACACTCGAGCTCTAGCGCCCAAGTCTGCACTTCCCACCTCAACCTTCCCCCACCATTTCTGAAGCGGGAGGCAGGTGGATGGTCTCCTCCGTCACGGAGGGAGACATCAAGAAGCTGAGGAGAGCAGGATACCTGCCCGACGACATCGCGCACCGGCTCCCAGATGAGGGGCAACTCATCCCCACCCCCGGGCCCCATGAGAGGGTAGTGTTCCTTACCCATTTCCTTCGCGGAGTAGGATTCCCTCTCCACCCATTCTTCCGGGGGCTCATGTTCTACTACGGCCTGGATTTCCACGATATGGCCCCGAATTTCATCCTCAATATCTCGGCGTTTATCGTCGTGTGCGAGGCCTTCCTCCGCATCAAGCCCCACTTCGGCTTATGGTTGAAGACCTTTAATGTCAAGCCGAAGGTTGTGGGCGGCCGCCAGGCGGAATGCGGAGGCGCCATGGTGGGTAAGATGCCCAACGTTACATGGCTCGAGGGCTCCTTTGTGGAAACCATAAAGGGGTGGCAATCGGGGTGGTTCTTCATCACCGAGCCGTGTGACCCCGCATGGGCAGCGGACCCCGAGTTCCGGTCTGGCATCCCCATGTGGCTCACCTCCTGGAAAGAGAAGGGCCTGTCCTGGGGTAGTTCGGGAGAGCTGACCGGACTCCAAACATGTATTCAAAACATGGTGAACAAGAAGCTCAAACTTGTCAACGTAGTCCAGGTCATGCTCCACCGTCGGATCCTCCCGTGCCAACAACGGGACTTCAACTTGTGGGAGTTCGACCCAGCGCATCACCGAACTCTGAACAGGCTCTTCGACACAACTCACGAAGATGCCTGGAGGGTGCTGTTCAAAAGCGCCGAGGTCCCTCCTCCCATTACTGAGGATCGCGGATTCCACGCGAAGAGCCAAGCTAGTGCGGTAAGCTGCTTTACCTTTCACAGGATACTTATCTTTTATAGATTGACTCCATGCGGGATCTAAACTCCCGTACCTTTGACAGGACTGGTAGGAGACACCCGGACAGATCGACTGTCCGGCTCCTTTGCCCAAAGGCCCAGCGGACGCTCTTCTGGCGAAGATGCTGACTCCAGCTCCTTATACGGTGCCGGAGAAGACCAAGAAGGCCAAGGGAACCCGAAAGAGTTCCCGACGCCAGGCATCATCGGACTCACCGTCCGATGACTCTGCGGAGCACTCCTCCCTCGAAGACGAGGAAGAAGAAGAAGATGCTCCCCCTCCAGCTGGGGGAGATAAGAAAAGGAAGGCCGCCCCAACTGGGGGGCCGAAGGGTCCAAGAAGGGAGGGACTCTCCTTCCGGATAGTTCCACCGCCGCCGACGAAGGCGAAGACGAGTGGTTGCCCAGGGCCAAGCCCCTGGGGAGATTGTAAGTATTCGGATACCAGAGTAACTCATAGCATTCCTTTGTTGCACTGCTTTCCCTAACGCCGAACATAATTATGCAGGCCGCCACGAGCCAGTATCGATCTATCATCGGACGGCTCCCTGGGCTCGTCTGACATGGATAGCGATCCAGTCCCGACTGCCACCTCCCCTCATCCTGCTGACGACGCCGAGGTGCTGTCTCAAGAGGCACCGGGTCGAGGGGAGACAGTCCCGAAGGCGCCTCAAGGCGACCTTCCGGACTCCGGGAGTCGAGGGGACGGGGCCCCTGAGAGCTCCGAGTTCGGCCCTCAGTAGAACACCGCGCCGGAACCTCCAATGGTTCCAGGCTCGGGCAGGCGGCCTCCTTCTAGGAGGGGCAAGACGCCTATGCTGGTGACCTCTGTCCATCCAGAGGCGCCGAACAATCTGCTGGAAGCGCTTCGCAGCGCTTCCATCGACAAGGAGCACCGTACTACTATGAGTGCGGTGGTCCAGAAGGTTCAGTCCGCCAAGAGCGGATTGACTGAAGCCTATGCCAGCCTTCTAACAGGCTTTGAGGTAAGTGTTTTAAAATATAGGAAAAATATTACTGCATAGACAGTAGCCCCTGATGCTTTGTTCGGTGTTCACAAAGAAAAGCCGAACAAAGGATCAAATAATATCGCAGGAGTCTAATATAAGTATGTCAATATGCGTATGCAGGCCTCGCTGCTGGCTTCCGCCGCACTGACTGCGGAGGTCGCCGTACTGAAGCAGGACCTCGAGGGGTCCAAGAAAGAGCTCGGCCTTGCCAAGAGGCAACTCGAGGAGAACAAGGGTAAGTAATACCATGTCTACAGATATATATATACGTGATTGCAAAATGACAGGATCATCGTATATCTGCCAGGGGCCACGACCGAGGTGGCGACCCTGAAGCAAGCGCTAACCAAGGCCGAAGATAAAGTGGCCAAGGAGCACACCGAGCGAGAAAAGCAAGAGGCTCGGGTGGGCGAGGTGCAGCAAGAGCTCCAGGCTCTCGTGACGAAGCACGAGGCGTTGGAGCTTGACTCGATGACGTGAGAGTTTGAGCTTGCCACGGCCCTTGAGAGCGCGAAAAGTGCCAAGGCCGAAGCCCAAAAGGCCCTCCAGGAGATCGACGCAATGAAGAAGATAGTGGCGGGTAAGGCATTCTATATGCAGAGCAAGCACGTAAAAGTAAATTACCAATTACTTACCCGAATTCGGAGCTCTCCAGGAGCATTCGCAGATTTGCCCCGCAGCGTGTCGGATGCCGCACAGTTTTACCAGGCCGAGGAGGGAAGCTCAATGGAGAAGCTGTTCTGGTCTCAGTATACTGGGACCGAAAACCCGATGCCTCTGAGCGACCAGCTAAAGCAGCTGGTCGAGCTGCACAAGGCGGCCGAACAGGCCATGAAGGGCCTTATAGTCCGGCTGTGGCCTGGCGATGCCCTTCTGAACAGCTTCTTCGGCCTGGTGAGGTGGCTTGTGGATGCTTGCCCATGGCTAGAGGTCGTCAAGCGGTCAGTCTGCATCGAAGGTGCACGCCGGGCTTTCGCCCATGTGAAGGTGCAGTGGGCCAAGCTAGACGCCGTGAAGCTGATAAAGGAAGGGCTGCCGCAGGGCAAAGAGCTTCACACCCCCAAAATTTATTATGAGGGTGTCCTGAAGGGTGCCCGTCTTGTAGCGGACGAATGTTCCAAGGATGTAATATTTGAGTAAACTTGCTCGTGTGATCCTGTATGATGAAAACTTGTTTCATATGTGCTATGCAACGCTTGTGTGAATTTAAAATATTACCTTCTGTTTGGCCATTTATCCAATCTGAGAGATGGCTAGTCCTCGGCTTCTGCCCCCATGCCACGAGTGCTGGGGTGTTCGGGATAAACCTGAGCACTCTTGTTCCCATATTTGGGTCCTTCGAGGGAGGTGCTCAGCACAACGAACAAGGCAAACGGACTAATAGTGCTTTATCACTCTCACTTAGCCATAGAATTCTATAATTTTAAATTTTGGCGAAGCCCCTGTTATTCGGAAGTCCGAATTCGGGGCGCGATACACACCTGTCCCCTCGCCCTAAGCGGCATAAGTCTTTAGGGACTCGAAAACCTCGCCGAACAGCGACCAGTCTCTCGCCTTATCATGACAGTCGGTTTTAGCTTTCTCTACTGAGGTGCTCAGCCCGGCAGAACCCGGGCACAATCGCAGTAGTTCTCCTAGCGCTACCTTAGCCGATAGAGCGGAATGTAAGGTACCAAAACATAGGAGCCGGGCAAACCCAACATTTGACCAAAGACATGATTCGGAGCTGATGCATATAATGCTATAAGTTCGGGGTGCCGCACTTGTGAAAGTGTTCGGACTTTTCACACCATGTTGTGGGGTACGTAAGCCCCTGGTGTATTGGCAGTACCAAAGTGTACGGTTGCAAGGCGTCGTTAATGAACACACACACACATGTATAGATAACAAGAATGCAATAATAGCCGTGATGTTATGCATTGTTTATTCAAAAAGGTGCGTTAAAGCAGAATGATACAGATAGTGCGATAAGCAAAGAGTGGGACTATGTCCCTTCCAAGGGCAAGCTGAGGAATAGTATTAAATCAAATATTTCGCTCGTTATTGTAATACACCTGGGAATTCCATGGTGTGACGTAGCTTTCTGCCTCCTTGGTTGCTGCATGATGTGTTCGGCAATAGTGCTGCCGGACAGGGTTTCCAGATATTAAGGTCCTGAAAAAAGAGAAAAATAACCAAACGGGAAGCCCCCAGTGTGGTTTAAGCCGGGTCTTGGGGCGTGCCACAGTGTGCCCCCTCCCCACCTATGTCCATGGTATTTTTAATGCGTAATTATGTACGCGTGGCACGAGCTTCGCCGTTTGGCTGGGACTGGGGTGGGGGCCACATTGCTACGCGAGCGCAAATCACACCACGCGGTCTATTTGCCAATTGCTCCGAGCGCGCTTGAAGGTGTCCGGGTCTTGAAACGCCGAATTGGTGGATTGCCTTGAGAGGCTGTTTTGCGCTTTTGCTGCGAGGGCCGCTGTGTGCTCCTCTGTTCAGAGAGAGCGCTCTGTGTTTCCATTGACTGTAATAACCCCGCGAGGTCCTGGCATCTTGAGCTTGAGGTATGCATAATGCGGTACCACATTGAATCTCGCAAATGCGGTTCGCCCGAGCAGTGCATGATAACCACTGCGGAACGGGACTATATCTAAGATTAACTCTTCGCTTCGGAAGTTATCCGGGGATCTGAAGACCACTTCTAGTGTAATTGAGCCTGTACAATGGGCCTCTACGCCTGGAATGACACCCTTAAAGATCGTTTTTGTGGGTTTGATCCTTGAGGGGTCTATACACATTTTGCACACTGTGTCCTGATAAAGCAGGTTCAGGCTGCTGCCGCCATCCATAAGGACTCGAGTGAGGTGAAATCCGTCAATGATTTGGTCCAGAACCAGTGTGGCGAATCCGCCATGAAGGATACTAGTGGGATGGTCCCTGCGATCGAAAGTGATCAGATAGGAGGACCATGGCTTGAATTTTGGGGCGACTGGCTCCAACGCATATACGTCCCTGAGCGCACGCTTCCGCTCCCTCTTGGGTATGCGGGTTGCGTATATCATGTTCACCGTCCGCACTTGTGGGGGAAACCTCTTCTGTCCTCCGGTGAGTGGCTGCCGGGGCTCCTCCTCGTCATCGCTATGTGGCCCCTTGTCCTTGTTTTCGGCAATTAACTTGCCGGCCTACTTGAACACCCAACAACCCCTGTTGGTGTGATTGGCTGGCTTTTCTGGGGTGCCGTGTATTTGACACGAGCGATCTAGTATACGGTCCAAGCTGGACGGTCCCAGCGTACTTTGTTTGAATGGCTTTTTCTGCTGACCGGGTTTAGAGCCTTTGAATCCGGCATTGACTGCCGTATCCTCGTTATTATCGCTGTTAATGCGGCGCTTCTATTTGTTGCGACGTGACCTGCTATTGCCGTCCTTGGTATTTGAAGTACCACTATTCTTTGATATGTTATTACTACGAGTCAGCCAGTTGTCTTCTCCCGCACAAAAGCGGGTCATGAGTGTCGTGAGGGCTGCCATAGATTTCGGCTTTTCCTGACCAAGGTGTACGGGCTAGCCATTCGTCGCGGATGTTGTGTTTGAAAGCCTCTAGGGCCTCTGCATCCGGACAGTCGACAATTTGATTTTTCTTTGTTAGGAACCGAGTCCAGAATTGCCTGGCCGATTCTTCTGGATGCTGAATTATGTGGCTCAAGTCATCGGCATCTGGTGTCCGCACATAAGTGCCCTAAAAGTTGTCGAGGAATGGGGCTTCCAGATCTTCCCAACAACTGATGGACTTAGCTGGCAAGCTGTTAAGCCAATGCCGCGCTGGTCTCTTGAGCTTTAGTGGGAGGTATTTGATGGCGGGTAAGTCGTCACCGCGGGCCATGTGGATGTGGAGGAGGAAATCCTCGATCCATACTGTGGGATCTGTTGTGCCGTCGTATGATTCAATATTTACAGGTTTGAAACCTTCTGGGATTTGATGATCCATTACTTCGTCTGTGAATCATAAGGGGTGTGCGGCGCCTCTGTATTGGGCTATATCGCGACACAGCTCGAATGGGTCTTGCCCGCTGTGTTCGGCCCGGCCGGATTTGCTTTTGCTGTATCCGGCGTGACGTTTATCGTCTCGCAGAGTGGCGCGCCCTCGTGATCCGTAGATCGATCTTGCATGCTTTGCTTTGTCCTCCAACATGTCTCGTAGGTCTTGCGTATCTCCCCATGCCTTTTTATTTGAATGGCGTCGGGGTGGAGGCTGAGTTTTTGACTGGAATGCCTCTCTATCGTGGCCACGAGGTGGCCGATCAGGCATATCATACGCTTCTTCCTCTAGTCGAGGTAGCAACTCTTGGAGGGGCGCTCGAGTTTATATTCCTCGGCCGCGAGGACTTCAGTCCATCTGTCAGCTAGCAGATCATGATTAGCTTGAAGCTGCCGCTGCTTTTTCTTAAGGCTATTTGCCGTGGCTATAAGCCGGCGTTTGAAGCGCTCTTGTTCGACAGGATCCTCTAGCACAACAAATTCATCGTCGCCGAGGCTTGCCTCGTCTTCGGAGGGGGCATGTAATTATCATCCTCCTCTTCTCCATCTGCCGCTCTCTCAGGAGGGATGGCTCCTCCATTCTCCTGTTCTAAATCTTGCTGGAGGGGATTGTTGTTGTCTTCGGCACTATCCGGAGTATTATTATCTCATGTGCTGGTATCACCACTTTTGCTTTGGCGGGACTTAGAGCGGCGCCACTGACGTTGGCGCTTGGGTTGCTTCTTGGAGGGGTCATCCTCCACTATCTCGTCGTCATTGCCTTCTTTGGGTGTATCCACCATGTATATATCGTATGATGAGGTGGTTGTCCAGTGCCCTGTGGGCGGTGGTTCCTATTCGCCTCCCGTATCGTCGTCCATACCGTTGATGTCTTTGGAGTCGAAGTCGAGCATGTCGGTTAAGTCATCGACAGTGGCTACTAAGTGGGTGGTGGGTGGGCCTCGAATTTCTTCGTCGTCTGCATCCCAGTCCTGCCGGACATAGTTCGGCCAGGATCCTCCTGACAAGGAGAGAGACCTTAATGAGTTCAGTATGTCACCAAAGGGCGCATGCTGAAAAATATCCGCGGAGGTAAACTCCATGATCGGCGCCCAATCGGATTCAATAGGAACGGGCATAGGCGGTTCGGAGTCCGTGGCCAGAGAAGGATCCGACAGTTTAACAACACGGCTCTCGTGCAAGGTAAGGTCGATGTTTGGCTCGATCGCCGCTGAGGGTAAGGCCTCGGTGGCGGGGTCCATCCACCCGTCCACGGAAGGCGCACCTGGCTCCGAATTGAGGGTCGGAGCGGCTGCCTGTGTGATCTCTTGAACACTATCTGATGGTAGCGCTACACCGCACTCATCGTGACCGCGTGACGCACAAGGCAGAGGCTCGAATCCGTCGAAGATCAAGTCTCCGCGGATATCGGCCGTGTAGTTTAAGATTCCAAACCTGACCTGGTGGCCAGGGGCGTAACTTTCAATCTGCTCCAGATGGCCAAGCGAATTGGCCCGCAGTGCAAAGCCGCCGAATACGAAGATCTGTCTGGGGAGAAAAGTCTCACCCTGGACTGCATCGCCATCGATGATAGTAGGATCCATCAAGCCTAACAGCGACGACACAGAGGAACTCTCAATGAAAGCACCAATGTCGGTGTCAAAACCGGCGGATCTCGGGTAGGAGGTCCAGAACTGTGCGTCTAGGCCGGATGGTAACAGGAGGCAGGGGACACAATGTTTTACCCAGGTTCGGGCCCTCTTGATGGAGGTAAAACCCTACGTCCTGCTTGATTAATATTGATGATATGGGTAGTACAAGAGTAGATCTACCACGAGATCAGAGAGGCTAAACCCTAGAAGCTAGCCTATGGTATGATTGTATGTTGTAGTTGTTGTGTCCTATGGACTAAAACTCTCCGGTTTATATAGACACCGGAGAGGGTTAGGGTTACACAAGGTCGGTTACAAAGGAGGAGATATCCATATCCGTATTGCCTAGCTTGCCTTCCACGCCAAGTAGAGTCCCATCCGGACACGAGACGAAGTCTTCAATCTTGTATCTTCATAGTCTAACAGTCCGGCCAAAGGATATAATCCGGCTGTCTGGAGACCCCCTAATCCAGGACTCCCTCAGGGTGTATCCACCATATATATATATCATATGATGAAGTGGCTGTCCAGCGCCCTATGGGCGGTGGTTCCTGTTTCTCTCCTGCATCGTCGTCCATAACATCGATGTCTTCGGAGTCGAAATGAACCATGTCGGTTAAGTCGTCGACAATGGCTATTAAGTGGGTGGTGGGTGGGAATGAATTTCTTCGTCGTCCGCTTCCCACTCGAGCTGGACATAGTTCGGCCAAGGGTCTCCTAACAAGGAGAGAGACCTCAATGAATTTAGCACATCACCCAAGGGCGAGTGCTGAAAGATATCCATGGAGGTAAACTCCATGATCGGTGCCCAATCAGATTCGATAGGCATGGACGCGGGCAGTTCGGAGCCTTTGGCCGGGGACGAATCCAAGGGTTCGGCAACACAGCTCTCATAGGAGGTGAAGTTAGTATGCGGCTCTATCGCCGCTGAGTGTGCGGCATCCGTGGCGGGGTCCATCCACCCGTCCTCGAACGACACGATCTGCTCCGGATTGAGGGCCGGAGTAGCCACAGGTGTGATCTCCCGAACACCGTCCGGCGTCAGAGCTAAGTCATGCTCGTCGTGACTGTGCGGCGCACCTGACATGGGCTCAAATCCGTCAAAGATCAAGTATCCACGGATGTCGGCAGTATACTTCAAGCTTCCAAACCTGACCTGATGACCAGGGGCGTAGCTCTCAATATGCTCTAGATGGCCAAGCGAGTTGGCCCGCAGTATGAAGCTGCCGAATACGAAGATCTGTCCAAGGAGAAAAACCTCACCCTAGATCACATCGTTGCTGATGATCGAAGGAGCCATCAAGCCTTTATGTGACGGCACAGTGGAACTCTCAATGAAAGCACCAATGTCGGTGTCAAAACCGGCAGATCTCGGGTAGGGGGTCCCGAACTGTGCATCTAAGGCGGATGGTTACAAGAGGCGGGGGACACAACGTTTACCCAGGTTCAGGCCCTCTTGATGGAGGTAATACTCTACTTCCTACTTGATTGATCTTGATGATATGAGTATTACAAGAGTTGATCTACCACGAGATCATAGATGCTAAACCCTAGAAGCTAGCCTATGATTATGATTATTGTTGTCCTACGGACGAAACCCTCCAGTTTATATAGACACCGGAGGGGTCTAGGTTTACACAGAGTCGGTTACAAGGAAGGAGATCCACATATCCTAATTTCCAAGCTTGCCTTCCACACAAAGGAGAGTCCCACCCGGACACGGGACGAAGTCTTCAATCTTGTATCTTCATAGTCCAACAGTCCGGCCAAAGTATATAGTCCGGCTGTCCGATGACCCCCTAATCTAGGACTCCCTCAGTTATGTTATGGATGAAGAAACTGCTAGAGAATTTTTAGCTTGCAATGATAGATCTGATCTTAAGAAATTATTAGTCAAGCTTAAATAAAAGTCCTTGAATGCTAGAATGAAATATGACCCTGCTTTTGCTACTTCACCTATCTTTATTTCCGATACAGATTATGATTTCTCTGTCGATCCTGAGTTAATTACTTTGGTTGAATCTGATCCTTTTTATGGCTATGAATCTGAAACTGTTGTGGCACATCTTACTAAATTAAATGATATAGCCACCCTATTCACTAATGATGAGAAAACTCACTATTACTTTATCCTTAAGTTGTTTCCGTTCTCATTAAAGGGTGATGCTAAAACATGGTTTAATTATCTTGATCCTAGTTGTGTGCATAGTCCCCAGGATATGATTTATTACTTCTCTGCTAAATATTTCCCCGCTCATAAGAAACAAGCTGTTTTAAGGGAAATATATAATTTTGTGCAAATTGAAGAAGAGAGTCTCCCACAAGCTTGGGGGAGGCTTCTCCAATTACTTAATGCTTTTCCTGATCATCCTCTCAAGAAAAATGAAATACTTGATATCTTTTATAATGGACTAATCGATGCTTCCAGAGACCACCTGGATAGTTGTGCTGGTTGTGTTTTCAGAGAAAGAACTGTTGATCAAGCTGAATTGCTATTGAATAATATGTTGAGTAATGAAAATGATTGGACACTTCCTGAAGCAACTCCTAAGCCAACTCCGAAGAAAAGGGGTATTCTATTTCTCAGTCCTGAAGATATGCAAGAGGCAAAGAAATCTATGAAAGAAAAAGGTATTAAACCTGAAGATGTTAAGAATTTATCACCTATTGAAGAAATACATGGTCTTGATAACCCGACACAGGTAGTAAAGGTAATTTCTCTCTATAGATTTGAAGAAGGTGATATTCCTCGTAATAAGACTGCTAGCCAGTGCTTAGATGAGTTTGATAATTTTATTGTTAAACAAGAAAACGCCAATGCTTATGTTGGTAGACAATTGGAACACAATGCTTATATGATTGAACACTTGAGTGATTACTAGAAAAAGAGCCCGTGCGTTGCAACGGGAGATTAAAACCTTCGTATGTGCCAAGCAAACCATTCATATCGCCACTTCTATACTCCACCATCACAGACGATGGCCGTGTGGTCCAACTATTAATGTCTTTCAATTCCAAGCCAATGAGCTTGGTTTCCCAGCAATGTCATGTATGAGAACTTGTGATTGAGTTTAGATTTCTGTAGAGGGACTTGAGGCCTTCTTATATATCACTTCGGCGTGTGCGGGAAATTGTGATTGAGCTTAGATTTCAGTAGATGGACTTGACGCCTTCTTACATGTGACTACGGCATGAAAAACGAGCACATGGTTAGTGTCAATCGGTAAGCCGTTCAAAAAAGTACGAACTGCGGTATTGGTTCATGGAGAGAGTAATGGACTATTTTGTACATGAACTTGTGATTGAGCTTAGATTTCAGTAGAGAGAGTTGAGGCCTTCTTACATGTGACTTCGACATGGAAAACAGCCACATGGTTAGTGTTGATCGGTAAGCCATTCAAAAAATGTACGAACTGGGATATTGGTTCATGGAGAGAGTATTAGACTATTTTGTACGGGAACTTGTGATTGATCTTAGATTTTAGTAGAGAGACTTTGAGGCCTTCTTACATGTGACTTCGGCATGTACGGTTATGGTTGAGATTAGATTTCAGTAGAGGGACTTGAGGCCTTCTTACATGTGACTTCGGGATGGAAAACGAACACATGGTTAGTGTCGATCGGTAAGCCGTTAAAAAATATACGAACTCCCACAATGCGTTCAGAGGCTAGACGGGAGCATTGTGGGCTGACCCCCAACGAGCTGGCAATTGGGGCGGCTGCTCCATGAGCGCGAAGCCAGGTCACATGCACGCATAGGCTCGCGGCCTGCCATGTCCAGTCGGCCATGCCATCACCTTCATCAATCTTTTGTCATCATCCTTCGTCTTGCTACTCACTGCCTGAGCTCACCCCTCTATTTTTGTTTTTCAGCAGATCCATGCCTCATCCTCCAATCATTTAATTCCCAAGAAGGCTTGTTCCTAGGAAACTTTCTCACATATTTAAACTGATGGGATTCATTGTTACAAAGCGATGTGGGACTATCTTTTTAATAGTAAATTAAAATGAAAAGGCTAATTAGCAGGCCACTTTTGGGCCTTGGTGAAGCTGCGTATGTGCATCTTGAACGTGTTGGTGTTTTTGGGATTGGGAGAGTGCTAGGCTGGCCTTGGCTGAGGCCCAAAAGAGCGTAGGGCAGGCCTAATACACATTATGTATGGCAGGGAACAAACATACGAAGCTATTGTTTACTTATGTACGAAAGTGGCTCACATAGATTAGTACCACCTCAGATATATATTTTAAATTCAAACTAAAAGCGTAAATTCACGGGAAGAAGCGTATTGTGACGGTGAACCCACGGAGTCAATCCGTGCTTTATTATTAGGGAAAGATATATATTATATATATATACATAAACACTATTCTGATCATGGGATTAGAATAATATTCTGATCACAACCTGACCTGCACCGCTAGTAGTACGTTGAACTTCCCTGTGAACTAGGTTGAACTTCTGCCAACATTGCCGAAATGGGGCTTGCGATATACCGTTGGAAAGCCATGAACACCAATATCATGACCCAACTTAAATTTTTGGCAAAATATAAGCGGTTTAAGAGCAGTTCTGAAAACAATTTTTTCTTCGCACAAAAAACGTGAATCGTATTTTTTATCTCATTTCTAAACCGTTTATCGGAATGAGGCATATAATATGGCATTGGAAAGATGCTGCAAAACTGGTCCTTCCATATGTTGAAAGTTTTCTCTAATTCCCTACGGTTAAAGAGTAATTTGACAAAAACATAAAATTTCATAAACCAAACAGCTGAGTTAGTTCTTTCGATGTCATTTCTAAACGGCTAATCCAATGGAGGCATATGATACGGCATTGGAAAGCTTATGAAAATGCGCTACTTCTTCATCTTGAAAGTTTTTTTCTAATTTTGAATGGCCAAGTCCTACTAAGTTCATACTTTCACCGTAATTTAGAAAATGGTCCAAGTCCTACTAAGTTCATATTTTCAAGCTAATTGTTTAACCGTGCGTCCGAATGCAGGAAATGATATGGCGTTGGAAAGCTTGAACAAATGCGAAACTTTTTGGTATGTATTGTTTCTCTCAATTCTTTATGATTTTAAGTCAGTTTCGAAAATGGCGAAAAACATATTTTCACCGTAATTTCTACAAATTTTATCGGAATTGGGCAAATAATATACCGTTGAAAAGCTACGGAAAATGCGAAACTTTTTCATGTTGAAACGGCGGGATCATTCGTTCTGCCTCTATCGCGAAACAGATTCTTCGAAAATGCACCGCGTGAAGAACCTGAACTTCTCAGCATATCTACCTAAACTTCACTCTGTTTTCGACGTTCTTTTTTTTGCTCGCAGATCTCCATCCACTACTCGTAGTTCCCCATCCACTCCCCGGAATTCAATGAGTGATATACCGATGGAAAGCTGTTGTAAACACGCAACTTTCCCGTGTTGATTATTTTCTCATACTCGCTATGGTTTCAAAAGTTTTTCTTTTGAAATTCATTCATTGTAGTTGTTGAACTTCCTGCTGTTTTCACGTTGAACTTCTATGATGTATTTTCTTTTGTAATTTTCTCATCCATTCGTCAGTGTTACACAAATGATATTCTTTTTGTACAAACCTCTCTCACAATATTTTTTTTAATTTTTTCCGACCGAGGACTTGAACTTACACAAATGATATTCCTGTCATTTTGAAGTAAATTAGAAAATGACGAGATCATGATTTCTGCCTTCATCGCGAACGGAAACGGACTGCATGAAGTAGTCGAACTTCTCGAGCATGTCTGTTTGAACATCACTCTGTTTTTGACGTGCTATTTTTTGCACTGCGTGAAGTAGTTGAACTTCTCGGGCATGTTTGTTTGAACCTCACTCCGTTTTTGACATGTTATTTTTTGCACTGCATGAAGTACTTGAACTTCTGGGGCATGTCTGTTTGAACCTCACTCTATTTCATTTTATTGTTTTTTTCTTATATGAAATACACACCATGTAGTACGTGAACTTCTGGTTATTATCACTTTGAACTTCTCTCTGGTTTGAGAGAATTATTTCAAAACACAAAAAAACACGTATTTTTTATGTCTTTTGGACATCTAAATACACGGTGAACCTCTCCCACAAGAATTTTTTGAAATTTTCCTCACCGAGCACTTGAACTTCTAGCAACCATTTTTTCGTTTATGAGTTGTCTTTAAAAGTGCAAAAAATAGCATTGTGTTTTTATTTTTTGAACAGGTAAATCCTAGGTTTTAATAAACTCCGAAGTTATCTGTTATTTCAATATGAACTTCACCTTCTTATATTTTGAGTAAAGAACTGTATTTGATTTTTATACGGAAATAATTGAACATGGAAATACTAGGTGAACCTCTCTCACAAGAATTTTTGAACTTCTCTGGACAGAGCACTTGAACTTCTTTCAACAAACCTTTTAAGCCTTCATTTTTCTATGCTTTTATTCCTCACCTGAAATGCATTCCTTCCAGTACTTGAACTTCCCATTGTTTTCACTATGAACTTCTGTCACATTTTTGTGTATACGTCGAATTACATGCAATTTGAAGGTCGGACGTGATTTTTTGCCATTTTAAAACATGTAATTGGAGGTCGGACGCCCCGCAATATAAATTTTGAACTGTGCACGAAGGTGCTCGTGAACTTCTTGCAACAAAACTTTAAGCCTTTTGGTTTCTATTCACATATTCTTATCTGAAACACATTCCCTGTAGTAATTAAACTTCCCGCTGTTTTCACCTTAAACTTCTGTCACGTATTTTTGTTCAACCTCTCCCACAATTTTTTTGAACTTTATCGGCCCAAACTTTAATTTGAACTTGTACTTGTAGCAACATAACTTTTAGCCTTTCCTTTTTCATTTTTTAGTAACGAGAAAAAATTGAGTTTTTTAAAAACACCAAAAATGATGTATTTTCAGTTTTTTGACCTTGTAAATCCTAATGTTTAATATACTTTGGACTTCCGTGTTATTTTAATTTGAACTTTGTATTTTTATTTTTTTTAAATAATTTATTTCATTTTTAAATAAATATTGAATTTGATTGTTTTTCATTTTTGATTCTTTAAAAAAGGGATAGAGTTTTTTAATAACGATAAAATCCTAGATTTCTGAATGAACATCGAACCACTTCGTTATTTTAGTTTGAACTTCTAGCTTTTAAAAAAATAGGGAAATCTAGTTAAACTTTGAAAGTGGTTCCTTTTTTTAATTTGAACTTCTTCATTTTATTCTTTAGTAATGAGGTAAAATCTGAATTTTCTGTAAACTTGAAACTTTTCTATTATTTCAATTTGAACTTCTTAGTTCTATTCTTCAGAGAAAAAAAGTATGGTTTTAGAATCATACAATTTTCTTAAAATTGAACTTCTTATTTTTATTTTTCCTAGAAACAGAAGTAATTTGAGTTTTTCGTATACCTCAAACTACTCCTTTATTTTAATTTGATTTTTTTATTTTTATTCTTTAGTAAAAAGGAAAATTTGAGATTTTTATAAATATTAAACTTCTCTAATTTCATAATTTGGACTTCTTGGTTTATTTCTTGTACTAACGGAAAAATCATATATTTGTAATAAATATTGAACCAGTTTGTTATTGAAATTTGCATTCCTGGAGTTTTTTTATATTGAAACGGTGAAAATCCTATTTTGTTATTATTGAAACTTCTCTATTTAAAAAAATTGAACTTCTTGTTTTTTTATTTTTGAACTTCTTGTTTTTTTCATTCTTTAATTATGAGTAAAATATAAATTGTGTATAAAAAATATGAACTTCTACATCGAGGTGCTCCATTATTTTAATTTGAACTTCTTAATTTCATTATTTAGTAAGAAGGAAAATTTGAGTTTTAGAAAAACGCCAAAAAGATGTTTTTTTAACTTGTAAATCCTAGGGTTTAAATATACTTTGAACTTCTGTGTTATTTTTAGTTGAACTTCACCACGAACATGGCGTACAACTGTAGTAGAACTTCACCGCGAATGACGCATAGCCGTAGTACCTGCCGTATTTTTTTGTAGAACTTCACTGTACGTCTCTAGACTTTCTGTGTAGAACTTCTTGAATTTCTTGCAACTAATTCATTTTAGGGTGCTGATCTGCGCCGGTGCGCCGGCCCAACCGTTGGACCGGTCCAGCACCAGCCGTCCGATGCGCCAGCCAGGGCCGTCAGATCTGTGTGAGATTCCTTCGAGAAAAATCTCCCCACCGCAGCCGCTCCCCGCCGCACCGCACCGCGGGACGCCCCCGCCGGTGGTTGACCTCGCAGCAGCCTGCACCTCGCCGCACCAGCCTCGCCATGGATGGCAGCTAGCCACCTCTGCCGTCGGCCGCACCTGGGCGACGAAGCCGTCGCAACTCCGCCGCCGCCGGCCATTGACACATGCAACACTCGCCGCGGTTGCAGCTAATCCGTGAATGGACGTAGCAAAAATTCAGACAGTTGTAGCAAAAACGCCGCCGGAACTCGCCGCCGCGCTTGAAGCACCATGGCCTCGTGAATGGATGTAGCAAAACACGTCTCCAGTAGTAGCAAAAAACAAGGTTGTTGCAACAAAAATGTCGTAAAAAAGCACCACAGCTTCATGAATGGATGTAGCAAAAACACAGACGGTAGTAGCAAAACTTTGACACGGTTGTAGCAAAAATGGCCACCGTCGCTGTCGCCGGTCGCAGAAAATGGCCGCCGTTGCAAAACCAGAATACGTTTGTAGCAAAAGACCAGGCTACTTCCAGCAAAATTAAAATACGGTAGTAGCAAAACTTGGTCTGATCTAGCAAATCAAAAAAGATGATAGCAAAAACTGTTTCCGGTTCCAGCAAAAAAAGACACTGGTTCCAGCAAATCATGATGCCAGTACAAGCAAGAATAAATGCCGGTTGTAGCTCATGATTTGCCGGTTGTAGCATGTTGGAGTCGCCACCGATGTTGGTTGTAGCTCCTCGCATTGTCGCTTCCAGCTTCTCTGACGGCAGCTTCCAGCAAAATTGCTTGTGGTTTGCAGCACCAGTGGCAGCCTGCGGTCAACCTTGGTCGCTGCCGTCGCGTGCCACCGGTTGCCACTCCCGCTCGTCGTCGTTGTAGCATGGTCGCCGCCGTTTGAAGCGCCCAATCCCACGCCGCAAGCTGGGTTGCCGCACAGCCGCGCTGATGGATAGGCGGCCGATCGCCGGTGTAGCGCAGGGCGGGTGGATGGCGGCCGCTCGCCGGAGTAGCGCGGGGGCGAGTGGATGGCGGCTGCTCGCCGGAGCAGCAGGGGCATGTGGATGATGGCTGCTCGCGACATCGACGGCGGTCATCACCGGTAAGAGTTTATTTGGGGAGCAACGGGGAGAAGATGGGCGAGAGGATAAGGAAAGGAATAAATGGTGGAGTGAATCGTGCGGGATGATAGAGACAGGCTTAAGCGATGATGGGTGGGCCTGTTGACAGCATGGACTTGACCGGCGGAGTTTCAGCCGGTCGACCGGCGTGAAACGTTTCCCTTCATTTTACGCTAAATGGTCAATGCATCAGGGTATGCGTCGCATGCATATCCTCAACACTATGCCAAAGCACCTCTAGCGTTATCAATTTTTTAACTTTCTTTTAGCAAAGCTGAATTCACAACACCAACCTACCAACGGGACCCAACTCACAGTTAGACAAACAGCAACAAGATAAAGCCAACAACAGCACCGGACTCCAGGAGGGTGACGAGCACCACCGCACTCCAGCGGCTCGATCTCAGCAAAAAAGGGCACACGGCATGCCGCAGCGCCGCTGGACTCCAGCGCCTCGACGTCAGCTCAGCAGGATCACCACGGCAGCTCTGCAGCATCCCTCATGGCGCTGAGCTGAGCTTTTGAATGCCACCTGGAAGTTCAAAAATTTGAAGTGTCGACCATACAAATTCAGAGTCATTTGAATAGCAAGAACATTACAGCCATGTTGTGTCCATTGTTTGAGTTCTAGGAGGAGAAGGTGTTACAGATGCAACAACCAGTTCAAGTAGCAACCAGAGCATGTAGCGTGAAGCCACCAAAACTGAAACCGGCCTTGCTTGCAGGAAGAACAAGAGAGCTGAAGGAGATCAACAGTGTATCGCCGTCGAGCACAAAAAAAACCAAATATGAACCTAACTCAGGAAGGTCAAAGCGGCCTACACGAGAAGTTCAACATGGCAACGGGCGAAGCAACATGGCAACTCCAAAGCTGAACCTTCAGAGATGAACACACCTCAAGAATATTTAAGGTGCCCTTCACGGCAGGCACCATGACTTCTCACTACACAGTTGTATTTAGCACACCATTAGTAACAGATCATCAAGAATCTGCAGTTTCCAAATATTGGACTTCAACGAGATTTTTACAGTGCCAGTAAGGCAGTAGCAACTTGTAATCATCTCTGACAGCAGTGAGTCACTTAGTTCGCACCCCTCGACGGCGGCGGCCAGCGCGGCGGTGCTGTCAAGCACGGCTGCCTTGAACAGCAGCAGGCTCTCCGCCGCCCCATCCAACTGCATCAGATGCACGTTCTTCGAATCACCTGAAATAGCACCCCTAGCAATCATTATCATTTATAAACCGGCGAAGTAGGCAGCAAGAGGAGAGGAGGAGCGACCAGATCAGGTCGCGGTGGCGCAATGGGCAGGTCGCGGGGGCGCCATGGGGCAGGTTGCAGGTAGGGCTGGACACGAGCCGAGCCGAGCCGAGCTTGATCCAAGCCTGGCTTTGGCTCGCTCTGGAGCGGCTCGGCTCGGCTCGGCTCGCTCAGCCAGCGAGCCTACTTCAAGCGGCTCGGCTCGTTTTGGGTATGGCTCGGCTCAGACCGAGCCGGCTCAAAAGCCAGCTGCTGCCAGTCTTCATTTTTACTTACAGAAGACAGAACCTCTGTATATAGTCCACAATCTTGATTGTTTTGCAACAATTAAACCCATATTTTGAAAGAAAAACAGTTTATACTGCTTAAAATGAAACATCCAGCAGTATATTGTTTTAAGAAATGGTCATAGTAATGAGAAATAAGCTTTCTTCTATGAATTCTTCTACAAAAATTGTAACAATGAAACAGATATGAGAGAAAGAATTGGGCAGCATTTCTATTAAATTTTGGACAGCACATCATTTGAACTTTACACAGCAAAAACATCAAATATTGACAGCGAAACAAAGAAATTTTCACTATCCGTAAATTCATCTAAATCTGATTTGTCACCAACCCCAGACGGCACCTCAAACAAAGTATCTTGCTTTTCCTCGTCCTCCTCCTCATCCTCTTTCACCTCTTCATGATCCTCCTTCACTTGCTACATGCTCCATTGCCTAGCACACAAAAACAAAACACACATGAGCTTGGACACATATATATTTAACTTTTGGATAGAAAAAACAGCACACACATGAGCTTGCACAAACATATATTTGAGATTTGGACACCAAAAAAAATCACACACATGAGCTTGCACAAACATATATTTGACATTTGGATACCAAAAACAGCATATATGAGCTTGGACACACATAAATTTGACTTCCAAAAAGAAAAAACAACACATACATGAGCTTGCATAGATGACTCAACTTTAAACTAATATTAATACAAAATTAGGTCATCTATTTTGGAACGGAGGGAGTATTTTGCACGCACATACCTGGGAAGATGTAGCCTCCCTCTCGTAGTCGTTTGCGGAGCCGGAGGCCGCGGCGATTCCGGCACGCACGCCACCGCCGGTGGGGTCAGGGGGACGTCGAGGCGGAGGTCCCCGAGACCGGCAACTTACTCTTCATAATGGAGTCCAAGGTCCTCTCTTTCTCCTTCTCCTCCCATTCGGCTTCCCCTTTTCCTTGTCTACTTTTGCGACAATAGGCCTCTGCACACATCAGCAAACAACAAACGGTCAATCATCAACAGAAGTAAACTAATTACACATGGAATCAATGTAATTTCCCAGCAAGTAGTTTTTTTCAAGCTGCTATGCTACCGAAAGTAGATCATCAACATCAGAAAACTAATTACACATGGAATCATTGAAAATTTCGATCAACCAATCCATTCTGCCCTATAACTCCATCAATCCGTCAGGCTCTTCTAGATCTAACCCTACAGGCTACAATACATCCATCCATGATCCATCCATCTAGCCCTACATCTACATGACTACATCCATCGATCCATCCATCCATCCACGAGATGCATGCTAGTTTAGACACCTACGGCTAGGGATTTGGAAGGAAGAATTACATGAGTACATCCATCGATCCATCCATACATTGATCCATCACATGCGTACTGGTTCAGAGAGTTGCGGCTAGGGATTGGAAAGGAAGGAGGTACTTGCTCCTGCTCGTCACGTTCGGCGAGAAACCAAGGAGGCGCATCCGTCTGCGTCCGGTGTGGTGAGGAAAGGTGGCGTCGCCTGTCGCCGTCGAGCCCGTTGTTGTCGGTGCGGTTAGGAAGCACGGCGTCGCCCGTCGCCGTCGATCCAGCTTGGCGGCGCGGAGCAGAGAAAGGGGGAGGCGGCGCTCTCTCTGCGTCTCCCGTGCCCTAATGTGTTGCGTGCGATGGAGTTGGACGAATTGGGCTGGGCCTCGAGCGAGTCACCGAGTTGGAACGGGCGAAACTCGGCTCGGCTCGGTTGGGAACCGGGCCTCTTTTCACAACTGGGCTCGCTCGTTTATTGTAGCGGGCCGAGCTGTAACGGGCCGAGCTGGAGCGAGCTTCGGGCCGAGCCGAAAAGCTCGCTCGGACGTCCAGTCCTAGTTGCGGGGGCGGTTGACGGAAGACGGAGGCCACCTCCTCGGTGGAAGCAGGGGAGGAAGGCTGGCGACGATCTGAGTCGGTGGGGCGCGGTGGCGGGGTGGTCCGGGAAGGAGTCCACGACGCACGAGCGACAGTGGAAGACGGAGGTTGGGGCGACGGTGCCGGTGCTAGTGGATCCAGTAGTCGGCGGGCCCGGTGGAGCTGGGGCGCAGTGGTGCACGTGGCCGGGGCTAGTGGCTGCACCGGCGAGTGGAGGTGGTGGCCGCTGTACCGGCTCGGCTTCCTGGTAGGGGCGGCGG
>NC_057794.1:568445618-568446275 GCF_018294505.1 Triticum aestivum
GGTGGGGGCGGCGACAGTGGTGCGGGGGTTCCTGGTGGGGGTGGCCGAGGCGTCGTAGGTGGCCGGGGCTAGGCGACGGCGCCGGAGGTGGCCGGGGCCCGGAGGCGGCGCGGCGCGGGGAGGGAGGCGGCGGTGGCGCGATGCAGCTCGAGGGAAGGGCCAGATGGGATCGGGGGAGGTTAGGTTAGGGGCGGGGTGGTGGCGAGCGGGTGGGGTAGTTTTTCCTTTTTTTTCCTGATCGGGGATATCAGGAACACCGCATGCCTTCTATATATAGGGCCTGATGTGATTCAAATAACTATTTTAATCTTGAGATTATAATAGTATTGTCCTATATATATAGAGTAGAACTATTCTAATCCCAGGATTATAATAGTTATTTGGATCACGGAGTGCCTATATATAAGCCGACCGAGGTGTTCCCGAACTCTGTGAACTGACCCATCTGCTACCCCAACTCCCCGCCGGCCCACCCGCCTCCCCACACATTGATCCCACCCCGCCCCCCTCCTCCCTACCTTCCCGAACCTCCGTCGTGAGATCCCGTCGCCGCCGCGTAGATCTAGCTCCGTGTGAGATCCCGCCGCCGCGCGGATCCAGGCAGGGCCGGTCCTGAGATATCGGGGGCCCGGGGCGAAACTAGAACCCGGGGCCCCT
>NC_057794.1:568446298-568488875 GCF_018294505.1 Triticum aestivum
CCTAAATTCCATTTAATAACTATGTATAGGATCATTAATTTGCCGAGAAACTTAAGTTACTTACTCCAAGAAATAAGTTGCAATGATGTTTCATATTAGACAAAAGGTAAATTTGATTTTCACACACCTCTTGTGAAATCAGACACAAGTGAAACTCCATATATTAGGTGGGCAAGAAGTTGTCTATCCACCAATAACCTATCCTCCTATAACCATCCACGAACAAACAAAAAAATTGACGGCATGAGAAAATTCCATCGCATAAAATGTACAATCGGCCAGATGACAATTACGATCAGCATATGCAAAAAAAATAAGGACTAGAGAAGGATCCTGAAATTTTATACTAAATTATAGTGATAAAACAATCAGCTGTAATTTATAACATAAATTTGGACGCCATAAAAACCAGGGAAAACAAAAATACCTACGGTGCCGCACCTCTGTTTCGCTATCACCACGATGTGCGCCCAGGCGGGAAGCCTCGTTGGCCGTGCGTGCAGTTCGTAGATCACCACCGTTTTATTTTACTTTGTTAGGGTTTGGCTCGGTGTGCTGCTGCTTTTCGGCCGCCGCAGCTAAACGAGGAAGGTATAAATCAATCGATCGCTTCCTTCCAAAACAGGATTGCTATTTGGTGCTAAAAAAGGGCCTGAGACAACCAGCCCACCATCACGTAACTCACGTTATAGTAATACTAATAAAGAAATAAAGGCCCAAGGCCCATTGCGCTAGAGCATAAACATAGCGTATCGTCTTTCTTCTTCGTTGAGACAACAAAACAGCAGTTGGAGCGCCTGCAATGGCTGAATTCAGGGTACCAATGCTCACACATATACCTGGAGAGGGGGCCCCTTGGCTTGGGGGGCCCAGGGCGGCCGCCCCCCTGCCCCCCCTCAGGGCCGGCCCTGGATCCAGGCACCAACCCCACCGGCCGCCGTGACCCAGCAACCCACCGCGCCACCGTGACCCAGCCACCCACCCCTAACCCGCGTCGCCGCCCCCACACTGCCCACAATCAGCGTCGCTGATCCCGCTCCGGGATCCAGCTGCCCCGTCGAGGAGCGCCCCGGCGCACTGCTCCGGCGACGCATGCCACCTTGCCCACTCCTGGCTCCACCCGCTCTGACGACGCGTGCCCCTCCATCTCGCGGCTGCTCTCTTCTGATTTTTCACTTTTCTTCGTCTGATGACGTGGTCGAGGCCATCATGCACGAGCGTTTGATCACTGTGGAAGAGAAACATGGAATCCATCTCGCGCGAGTAGTTCGATGCCTCATGCGCTACCAGGTCATTGTCGATTTTTCCCTCCCTCTACTGGTCGCTCTGGTCATAGCTAGTGGTGTCACCATGGAACCTACGCGCACGTATCTGGCCATGGTTGATGGCCTCATCCATGACATTCCATCCCCACATGCCGGCAGTGGCCGTCGCCCCATCCGCCGCTATCCACGGCCACCACACAAAGCACCGCCGCCCCTACGTCTGCGGCCACATCGACCTTCTCACGAGGGCCACCTCGACCTTCTCGCGAGGGCCACCTCGAACTTCCCGAGGAAGGTTCATGCACGGAGCGGACGCTCCTGCCACTCCACTGCCGCGTCATGCCTGGCTCGCTGCACGCCTCCGCCCTCCGTCACAATTGCGCTGCCACCGTATAGTGCTTCCAGCACACTACCCCTGCTTGCCCTTCCAGCGCCAAGCGTGGCAGTGTGGCTACTTCCCTCCCCGTTGTGACAGCAGCAAGCGGTCGTTCGTCCCCCGGCCTGATCTTGGTTCGTTGTCTTCACAAAAGTTCAGAAAAACTAACTGAACTCATGTGTTGTTTCATCAAAAATATCATGGACGTGTTCTACTGATTACTAAAAAGTTCAGAAAAACGATTTTCCCACAAACAGAAGTTCAGGTCTCTGTGTGTTGTTAGTTCAGAAAGCCCCGCGTGCATGGATCCGGCGGTATTTTGCTGCATCGGCCAGCATGTTTGAGTTCATATCCAACACGAGGAAGGATAAGTATAGCTGTTTGTGGAGTTCATATGAATACATGGTGGAATCGGTCAACATGAAGTTGCTACAGGTTAATACTACAAAGCGCTTCATTTGACTAGTTCCTTCAACTTCTAGTTGTTGACCAACTCTTAGTAATTTGCTTTTGCAAAAAGTGCTAATCTTTTTCCTATAGCGTGACTAGCTCAGTGGTGGTGGCTCTGATTTTCATTGGGAGATGAATGACAACAAAGGTGTGTGTGTGTGTGTGTGGTAGAAAAAAGTGTCTAGGAACATTGTATTTTCTTCGTATATACTCACCCCTCCATCGGTAGAGGTCCCCGTGCGGCCTTCCTTGGCCTATCACTGTCCTCCATCCTGGTAAATTGAGAACACCGACGATGATGACACTGACAGAATCTCACCACGCACGGGTTGGAGCAGTTTATGCAGTGTGGGTGTGCCATGCATGAAGTTGATGCCTGAGCCAAAAAAACTGACTTTGAGCAACAGGTGGCTGTACTTTCTAGCAATCCGTTTGTGTTTTTATTAAAAAGACAGAAGTTCACCCTACGAAACGTGCACAGTTCATTTTGTAGAGAAAGATAGAAAATAAAAACAACAGAAAAGTTTACTCTGAAAAATGCAACTTTTCACACTACAAAAAAAATGAACTTCTCAATGTACAATTAAGTTTTTGTTTTGCTTATCCAAAAAAGGAATAAAAGTAATACGTTAAATGTATTTGTGTTTATTTCTTGAATAAATTTAACTTCAGAAAATTCAATTCAAACATTAACAAGAAAAGGATGTTCCCTTTGTTCTCGAGCGCAAAACAAAAATTAATAAAAGGGGGAATGTGGTTTACGCATCTCACACCATTTTCTAATAAAGAAACCAAGACAATCGAATTAAACTAAAAGAGTAGTAGATCTTAAATAAAAAATATAGTTTTTTCTGTTTGTAGAAATAAAAGAAGTTCAAATTAAAAAAATGGAGTAGGTCAACATTAATAAAAAACATTTTCCCGTTTCCAATAATAAAACCAAGAAGTTCACATTAGAAAACATATCATTTTGATTATTTAAAAATCATCTTCCCCCGTTCTAAAAAGAATAAATAAGTTCAATTTTTAAAAAGAGAGGAGTTCAAAGTCCAAATTAAAAATGGTATAAAAGTTATAGAAAAATGGATCTTCCCCGTTTCTAAAAAAAAACCTACAGGTTCAAATTTAAATAACAGAGATGTACAATGTTTATTAAGATACCAATGGTATTTCGATGTCTAACATTGGAAAATCTAAGTCTGCTAACGGGAAGATCATAAGAAGTTCAAACAAAAATAACACAGAAGTTTAAAAGATAACATGGCGCTTTGAAGTGGATATTTCATTTTTTGTACATAATAAACCAATAAGTTCAATTTCAAATAACAAAGAAGTTTGATGTTTCTAAAAAACCTCCAATTTTCACATTTCTAAAAAATACACAATGAAGTTCAAAATAAAAAAGGTAGAGTGATTCAATGTCTATAAAAAACTCAGATATTTTCAAATAACCGAGAGAAGTCCAGATTGATAAATGCCAGAAGTTCACGTACCACACCGTGTGCACTTTGTATTAAAAAAGAATGAAAAAGTAAAGGCTAAAAGTTTTGTTGCTAGAAGTTCAACTGCTCGGCCCAAGCAAGCTCAAAAATTCTTCTGAAAGAGGTTCACCGTGTATTTAGATGTCCAAAAACACATACAAAATATGTTGTTTTGGTGTTTTAAAATAATTCTCTCAAACAAGAGAGAAGTTCAAAGTGATAACAACCGGAAGTTCACGTACTACATGCTGTGTATTTCATATAAGAAAATTACAATAAAGTGAAACAGAGTGAAGCTCAAACATACATGTCCTAGAAGTTCACCTACTTCACGCAGTGCAAGAAACATCACATCAAAAAACAACACGTTAAAAATACAGGGAAGTTCAAATAGGCATGTCCTAGAAGTTCAACTACTTCATGCAGTGCAAAAAAGAGCATGTCAAAAAACAACACGTCAAAAATAGTGTGAAGTTCAAACAGACATGCCCGAGAAGTTCAACTACTTCACGCAGAGCATTTCCATTCGCGATGAATACAAAAATCATGATCTCGTCATTTTCTAATTTACTTCAAAACGGTAGAAATATCATTTGTGTAAGTTCAAGTCCTCAGTCAGAGAAAGTTAAAAAAATCATTGTGAGAGAGGTTTGTGCAAAAGGAATATCATTTGTGCGACATTGACGAATGTATGAGGAAATTACAAAGGAAAATACGTCATAGAAGTTAAACGTGAAAACAGCAGGAAGTTCAACTACTCCATTGAATGAATTTCAGATGAAAAACTTTTAAAACCATCGCGAGTATGAGAAAATAATCAACACGGGAAAGTTGCGTGTTTACAGCAGCTTTCCATCGGTATATCACTCGTTGAATTCCGGGGAGTGGATGGAGAACTCCGAGTAGTGGATGGAGATCTGCGAGCAAAAAAAAGCACGTCGAAAACAGAGTGAAGTTCAGGTAGATATGCTGAGAACTTCAGGTTCTTCACGCGGTCCATTTTCAAAAAATCTGTTTCGCGATAGAGGCAGAACGAATGATCCCTCCGTTTTCGAAATTACTTTAAAACGGCTAAGAATCAGAGAAAACCATCAACTTGAAAAAGTTTTGTATTTTCCGTAGCTTTTCAACGGTATATTATTTGCCCAATTCCGATAAAGTTTGTAGAAATTACGGCGAATATAAGTTTTTCTCCATTTTCTAAACTGACTTAAAACCTTAAATAATTGGGAGAAACAATACATACCAAAAAGTTTCGCATTTGTTCAAGCTTTCCAACGCCATATCATTTGCTGCATTCGGACGCACGGTTAAAAAATTAGCTCGAAAATACAAACTCGGTTGGACTTGGACCATTTTCTAAATTACTCTTAAGCCATTCAAAATTAGAACAACAAATTCCAGATGAAAAAGTAGCGCATTTTCATAAGCTTTCCAACGCCATATCATATGCCTCTATTGGATTAGCCGTTTAGAAATGACATTGAAAAAATGAACTGAGCTGTTCAGTTTACGAAATTTTACGTTTTTTCAAATTACTCTTTAACCATAGGGAATTAGAGAAAACTTTCAACACGTGGAAGGAGCGGTTTCGCAGCAGATTTCCAACGCCATATTATATGCCTCATTCCGATAAACGGTTTAGAAATGCGATCGAAAATACGATTCACGTTTTTTGTGCGAAGAAAAAACGGTTTTCAAAACTGCTCTTAAACCGCTTATATTTTGCCAAAAATTTAAGTTGGGCCATGATATTGGTGTCCATAACTTTCCAAAGGTATATCGGAAGCCCCATTTGGGCAATGTTGGCGGAAGTTCAACCTAGTTCACAGGGAAGTTCAACGTACTACTAGCGGGGCAGGTCAGGTTGTGATCAGAATATTATTCTGATCCCGTGATCAGAATAGTGTTTATGTATAGTAAATATGCCCGTGCGTTGCAATGGGAGAAAAATATATTATGCATTATTCTCACAAGTGTTTATCCCACACAGAAATTACCATTGGCCCATTGTTAGATCATGCTCATAGTTGCTAATTCCTTTCACTTATATCTACAACTGCCTCCGCTAGACTATAGGTGCCTGTGCATTGTGATGGAATATAACTCTGGTAGCAGTAATGAGCATTCCATTATTGATCCATTTATCTATAGCAACCGACTTCCATCAGTGCATGTTAATATACCACATATAGGCCCATGAACAATGTGCTTCTCAAATTGAATTGATACAGTAGCAACATAAGGGGAAACAAAAGCCTAATTTTCTTTCCATATATAGCTGTCTATAAATCAATAATAACATATCAAAGCTCCGTGGATTTAGCCCACTAATAAGATGAAAATAGAACATACATATTCTTACCATTGCTTTAGTTGTTGATATCTATCATCTCTAAATGTCAATGACAAAACCACTATTACATGGACATAAAAAATGAACTGTGTATTGTTATCTTCCTACTTACAATACAACTTCCGAAGAAGATTCAAACTGAAAAGAACAACATGATGGTCTGAAATTCTTTGGTGCAAAAGAAAAATGCCACATTGTCTAGTCATTCATATGCTGTCGGCACCATATAGTTCATATCAAGACTTCGCATTTTGACAAGATCAAAGAACTCGTGTGATAACCAAAGAGAAATTATACCTTTGGAGGGTGTGTGCACCGTACATAACACTTTGTAAACCCACTGAAAAAATAAATCATGAACACATTCAGTGGTTGGCTGGTCCGCTACCTGAGAGTTATGATTTGTGACCGTACATGCATCTTCGGTTGGAGCATTCCCGTCCTGACCTTTAGGACTTTCCTTCAAGCAGTATCGGATCAAAGTGTCATAAGGTGTTTGAGACAGTAGTGCGTTTATGGCAGATCTCTCTGTATGAAGACGGTTTACCTGCTCCCAAAGAAATTGACTCTCAACAAAGTGGCTCAGCTAAGGACCGTTGCACCTTGTTGCTACCTCTGAAATTTCCAATGAACTTATAAAATATGGTGTGATGTGGCACTGCATGTACTGGTTCTAATAAAACAAATTGCCATTAGATTTGTTTATCCATATTTCCATAAGTGGATGATAGAATACATGAGCATAATTAAAGTACATAGCACATAAATGGATGCTCAAGGGCTCACACACTGTGGAAAAACAATACACTGCAACTTGATCTAGTAGAGTGAATTTCAATATTTGGCTGTACTATATTGCTGTTTCGACTTATAGCTTCATAGGCATAAGCAACTTGATTAGTAAAAGCAGCCTGCCAAGCCTCCTCTGGCAAGCTTAGAGATTTGAATATTTGGTTGTACTGCAGCAGGTCATATGTAGGTAAAAGCATACTCAGTGAGAAGAATGCTGCTAAAAAATTAACTTGAAACAAAATATGAACTGCACATAAAAATATTCAGTCCAGCAGGCCCATGATCATTTGTGGGACAAACTTTTTGAATTAGGAATGCACCACTTCTACATGTGCCCTGTCGCAATGAAAGTATGGCATCTGACTTACCGCAAGCAGGCAAGTCTGGTGCCTAGGATTCCAAATCTCCAGAGTTAGAAGCCATCGTGGTGGAGCTTTTGTGCTTCTTGACATAGGAAGGATGCGGTGACAGGGTCGTACGATGGTTAACATATCTGGAATAGAAGGATATTCTCCAACTAAATCGACGAGTCCTCTCTGTGTCAACTGAAATTACATATCAGTAATTAAATATAGATAAATAGGAAAAAATATGTTATATATGCTCACTCAGAAGAGATAAAACAATGATTTGATGTTAGAAATGAAGATTAATTGCATAGTTACTGTTGCAGGATAATTTCATATGATTTTTTTACATATTGACTTCACTAATCTGGAGCCTTATTCTTTTAAGAAATGGAAACTGTGCAATTCAGATGGTGTACAACTCAAGTACACCATGCACGCCTGTATTTTGGACAGGAACAGATCTATATATATTCTGATTACCAGCAGGATTATACAATCTATTGACATTAATCCTAGAAATCTAGAAAGATGGTATGCAAAAATGTCAAACGTATAAAATATTCAGAACCTACACATCTTAGGTCTGAGAGACAGAAGGATTAAATATACAATGGAGATAATCCGAGACTTAGCATGTGTATGAAGAAATAACAGTACAACACACAACATAGAAATCCTCTCCATGAGAATTATCAACTAATTTCAGTGGCTAACACTCGAATTAGTAAATATTAGATCAGATAAGATGGAAAAACTTGCTAAATCCTCATTTGAAGATCAATGCTATCTCACCTAAAAGTGACCTTGTCTTCCAGTGTTTGTCTCTCTTGATGGAAGGAATGTAGCCCTACTACAAGGATTTTCTGGTGCCGCTTGAGGAGATGCAGCTCATATCTCTTGCTGTAGTTCCCTTCCTTTGCGTCATAATCAGGTCAAGAGTGTTATTGTTGATATAGCCTACAAGTTTTTTTTGGAGAAGCGAGTTTTAGGATAAGAATTACTCGCCTGCATAGTGGGTGCAGTCGTGCAGATATAGTTCGGCCACTCTGCAGCCTGGCCGATAATGATGGTTCACTCAGTGTGCTTCAAACTTCCGTTCATACACAATCTGGTTCAAACTTTCAGTCAGTACCTCTAGTGCCATGGTGAAAAGCATCGGGTTACTGAAGAATATGTGGATGTAAAATATGTATATATACTTTTGAAAGGGTACTAATTAGATGATAGTGATCAGCCTTCAAACTATAAAGAGTCATTAGCAAACAATGGAGGTACTAGCTCAAGCACCAAACTTTACTTGGGCAAAATCAACACTGTTTTTAAGGTTGCAACTGAACACGATTTAACACATACATGGACAAATCATATCAAACTTTGGCTACTCAGTCAACAGTGAAATTGTGAAACACAACATGCGAAGAGTTCAATAAAAGGGGGATGTACATTAAAATTTAGCATGGCTGTGTATATGGCATATATGTAGATGCACAAATAAATTGGGGTTCACCTTCCCCATGCACATCTCGATGTGCCGGCCAAAGTGGCCAATGACTACGAGCCGGCCAGCTGATGGTGAGGGGTCGTTGGACTCGGGCGTGCCCTTGTCTCCACCCCTTCCCCTCTACTAGCCGCTAAGGTGGTCGTCGGCGTCGTGCGACCCAAGCGCGGAGCTCAGTTCCTTGATGGATGGACATGTCGCCTGCTCTAAGAGAGAAGCGGGAGGGTGGTGCCACGATGGATAGGGCGGCGACGTGTGTGGGTGGGGCGGCGGCGTGCTCGCCGTCTTGCTCTGGGAGGTGATCTTGCCCGAGGAGGGGTCCACATGGGCCGGCCGGCGGTGCGCTAGGCACACCGGCGGGGTACGAGGTGGCAGCACGCGGCAACGGCCGGCGGCGTGCAGTGGTGGCCGGGCGGGGCGAGGCAGGAGGTGGCAGCGGGCTGGAGTTTGTGATGGGATCGGGAGGGCCCGCGGATTGAATTCTTACGGATATAGGGGGCTTTCTATAAAACAAAACATTTTTTCCAGATACAGTAGGGACTGCGGTTTGAATGCATAAAAACCAAAGGGGCCTTTTTATAAAAGTGCCGCGACGGTGAACCCGACAGACTCAACCCGTGCTTTATTATTAGGGAAAGATATGTCTAGAGTTCAAGGTGAACTTAAACTTATTAGTAAACATACTTCTATGGTTACCACTCAAGTAGAACAAGTACTTAAAGCTCAGAATGATTTGCTCAATGAATTAAATAATAAGAAAAATGACAATGCTATTAGAGTTATTACTAGAGGGGGTAAAATGACTCAGGAACCTTTATATTCTGAGGGCCACCCTAAGAGAATTGAGCAAGATTCTCAAAGAACTAATGTTGATGCACCTAGTCCTTCTAAAAGGAAGAAAAAGGAAAACAATAGGACTTTGCATGCTTCTAGTGAACCTGTTGTAGACACACCTAAGAATCCCAATGACATTTCTATTTCTGATGATGAAACACAATCTGGTAATGAACATGAACCTAGTGATAATGTTAATTATGATGTTCATGTTGATGCTCAACCTAGCAATAACAATGATGTAGAGATTGAACCTACTGTTGATCTTGATAACCACAATCAAAGAATCAACGTTATGATAAGAGAGACTTTGTTGCTAGGAAGCACGGTAAAGAAAGAGAACCATGGGTTCAGAAACCCATGCCTTTTCCTTCTAAACCATCCAAGAAAAAGGATGATGAGGATTTTGAGCGCTTTGATAAAATGATTAGACCTATCTTTTTGCGTATGCGTGATATGCTAAAATGAACCCTTATGCTAAGTACATGAAGGATATTGTTACTAATAAAATAAAGATACTGGAAGCTGAAATTTCCACCATGCTTGCTAATTACACTTTTAAGGGTGGAATACCAAAGAAACTAGGAGATCTAGGAGTACCAACTATACCATGCTCCATTAAAAGAAACTATGTTAAAACTGCTTAATGTGATCTTGGAGCCGGTGTTAGTGTTATGCCTCTCTCTTTATATTGTAGACTTGATTTGAATAAGTTGACACCTACTGAAATATGTTTGCAAATGGCTGATAAATCAACTGTTATACCTGTCGGTATTTGTGACGATGTGCCTGTTGTGGTTGCAAACGTTACTATTTTAACGGACTTTGCTATTCTTAATATTCCTGAGGACGATAGTATGTCTATTATTCTTGGAAGACCCTTTTTGAATACTGCAGGGGTTGTTATTAATTGCAACAAAGGCAATGTCACTTTTCATGTTAATGGTAATGAGCATACGGTACACTTTCCGAGGAAACAACCTCAAGTCCACAGTATCAATTCTATTGGAAAAATACCAAATATTACTATTGGATGTTTTGAATTTCCTCTTCCTACTGTCAACAAGAAATATGATATTCTTATTGTTGGGGATGTGCATATCCCAGTTGAGGTAACCTAGTGTTATTCGAAATTTCTTCGGTTTCATGCGATTCAGAATGAGTTTGTTAACAAGACTTGACCAACCTTGTTAGTGGATTCTTTTTGATGAGCATGAGATGGATGATGTTAGAAAGCACAACTTTCTCTACCCTCTTTTTTACTTTCTGTTATTTAGATTAAATAAAGCAAAAATAGTATTTTCTATCTGTTTTCTGAATTATCCTTGAAATAAAAAATACCCCGAAAATAAAAGTTCTCCAAATGTCCTGAAAATTTAATATAATTTTTTCCAGAATATTTAAGAATTATTGGCACTGAGAACACATCAGGGGGATCCCACCATGTGCCCACGAGGGTGGAGGGCGCGCCCCCTGCCTCGTGGACCCCACGTGGGTCCCCTCCACTTATTCTTGCACCCACACACTTCGTCTTCCTCCTGAAAAAATCACCCACCAGCTCAAACCTGTGTTCTAGCTCATCTTGCTGCCATTTTCGATCTCCTTGCTCAAAGCTCCATTCACAAAACTGCTTTGGGGGATTGTCCTTAGGTATGTGACTCCTCCAATGGTCCAATTAGTTTTTGTTCGAGTTCTTTATTTATTGCAAATTTTTGCTGCTTAGGTGACCCTGTTCTTGAGCTTGCATGTCAAATTTATGTGGTCAAAAGTAGTTTTAATGCATGATATAGCCTCTAGGCACTTGTAGGAGTAGTTGCTATCAATTTTGTTGAGTTTGGTTCACTTTTATTTTGAGTCACTAAAAATTTCAGAAATTTTTCAGAGGAAGAAATATGTTTAGGAAAATGTACCAAGGTGGTTCCTCAAGGAAGCATGGCCCAAGGCCCGCGATACGTGAACCGGACAATGAAGTACCAAGGGAAGCTCAAGTGCGGCCTTGTGAATGGCCGTCAGAGGATTTCATGGTCCAGGTAGGCATCAAGGATGAATTTTACGCATATGTGCAGAACACTGATCTTGAGTGCTTCGTGTCAGATAAGTGCCGGCAATACCTCTATTTAACTGATTCATTTGTGAGAAGGTTTAAATTTATATCCTCGCGCAATTCTCACACTATTTTATTTGATCTTTATGATAAGTCATATACCATGGACCTACAAGATTTTAATATTGCTTGTAAACTTCCGCAGTGGGGCAATGTTAGCGAACCTCGCAAATCTGAATATAAAGACTTTCTTGCTAGTATTACTATGGGGGAATCTAGGGAGATCACACAATCCACCATTGGGAGCATTCATTTCCCTTCCATACATTATTTTGCTCTCTTCATTTGTAGATGCATTAACGGTAAAGATGAGGCTTCCCACATGTGCGTTCCAGATCTTAGTGTCCTCAAGAGTGAAGTATTAGGTGATAAACAATACAACTTGGGGGCCATCATTGCACGAAGGTTGCATCTTAATAGTTTAAGTGGAGATTTGTTTGGTGGAATTTATGCAACTCGTGTAGCTAACTATCTTGATATACCCATACGTGGAAATGATATTGAATTGCCTCCTTATCTAGATTATAATGCGATGGTTCGTCATCAGTTTGTTGAGAGGAACTATCAGTTCCTCCAGTACCGACTAATCTTTGACAGGCGTCGCACTGTCGATGTTGCTCTCCCTGCTCCTACTTTCTTTGACTTTCAGACAAAAGGGAGATATGTTATAACCAGAGAGGAGGCAAATGAGTATGAGAGGAGGGCGGAGGTAGCTCGCCTCCAAGCTGTAGCTCGTCAAGCAGTATCTGCTGCATCTCAGTACGACCCCAGCTATAACTTTGGATTTCCACCAGGCCAACGGTGGCCATAGACCAACTTAGGCCAAAAGCCTAAGCTTGGGGGAGTACGTATTCCTCACCGACATTATATTCATGTTCACACACTCATGTCAGTTGTCAGTGCTCATACTTTTTCATTGTACTATCCATGCTAGTTTAATTTATTTTTTGGCATTCTTCTTGTGTGTTTGAAAAACCTTAAGAAAAAACAAAAAAAATTAGTTGTAGCTTTTAGTTAGTTTACTTTCCATGCATGTAGTAGTAATAACTAAAAGAAAACCCAAAAAGATTTATCGTTCTTCTTTTGCTTGTTGGGAGCTTTCCCGTATAGTTCTATTTCTTTCTTGTTCTTTGGGGGTTGAGAGGAGAAAACAATGATGAAAATGTTGAGTGGCTCTCTTATGCATTATTTTTGATCTAACAAAGAGCCATATTACCTTGTCTTCTCCCTTGAATTGAATGCTTGCAGATTCCAGCTTAGTCCAATGCACGTGCACTATTATTATTATCCACACTATTCCGTTGTGCAAGTGAAAGGCAATAATGACGATATATGATGAACTGATTGAGATGAGAGAAGCTGGTATGAACTCGACCTCTCTTGTTTTTTGTAAAATATGATTAGTTCATCATTCCTAATTCAGCCTATTATGAGTGAAACATGTTTGCAATGACAATTAGAGATTATAGTTGCCCATGCCATGCTTAATTAACTAGGAGTTTATAATGCTTTATCTTGCGTGCCAACATGCTATTAAAATGGTTGTGATGGGGTATGATAGGGTGGTATCCTCCTTTGAACGATTCGAGTGTCTTGACTTGGCACATGTTCACGCATGTAGTTGAAACAAAATCAAGATAGCCTCCACGATATTTATGTTCATGGTGAATTATATCCTACTCATGCTTGCAATCAGTGTTGATTAATTTTAATGCATGTTCATGACTGTTGTCGCTCTCTAGCTGGTCGCTTCCCAGTCTCTTTCTAGCCTTCACTTGTACTAAGCGAGAATACTGCTTGTGCATCCAACTCCATAAACCCCAAAGTTATTCCATATGAGTCCACCATACCTTCCTATATGTGGTATCTACCTGCCATTCCAAGTAAATTTGTATGTGCCAAACCCTCAACCTTCAAAAAAAATGCTGTTTTGTATGCTCGAATAGGTCATGTATCAACTAGGGCTGTCTGTATCTTCCATGCTAGGTGGGTTATTCTCAAGAGGAGTGGACTCTGCTCCTCACTCACGAGAAAATGGCTGGTCACCGGGATGCCCAGTCCCTTGCTCAAATCAAATCAAAATAATTGCAAACAAAACTCCCCCAGGATTGTTGTTAGTTGGAGGCACCCGTTGTTTCGGGAAAGCCATGGATTGATGCTTGTTGGTGGTGGGGGAGTAGAAACTTTACCATTCTGCTTGGGAACCGCCTATAATGTGTGTAGCATGGAAGATATCGAGATCTCTTGGTTGTTATTTTGACACTGAAAGTATACCGCTCAAAATATTATTCATCTCTATTTCAAAATCGAGCTCTGGCACCTCTAAAATCCCTGCTTCCCTCTGCGAAGGGCTTATCTATTTACTTTTATGTTGAGTCATCATCCTCTGATTAAAAAGCACCGGTTGGAGAGCACCGCTATCATTTGCATGCATTATTATTAGTTTACATTGAGTATGACTATGACTGGATCTCTTTTACCATGAATTACAATTTCCAGTCAGCCCTTGATCTTCAGAGGTGCTCTGCATTTATGTTTTGCGGTCTCAGAAAGGGCTAGCGAGATACCATCTTGTTATATCATATTATGATTGCTTTGAGAAAGTGTTGTTATCCTAGATTTACTATTATTGTTGGCTAGTTGATTATGTCATTGATATGAGTAAACATGAGACCTAAATGTTATTGTGAATATGGTTAGTTCATAATCTTTGCTGAAAACTTGAATGCTGGCATTACATATTTACAACAACAAGATCAAACAGAGTTTGTAAAAGTTTTTCTTTATCACTTTCAGTTTGTCAACTGAATTGCTTGAGGACAAGCAAAGGTTTAAGCTTGGGGGAGTTGATACATCTCGATCGTATCTACTTTTCCAAACACTTTTGCCCTTGTTTTGGACACTAACTTTCATGATTTGAATGGAACTATCCCAGACGGACGCTGTTTTCAGCAGAATTGCTATGGTGTTATTTTTGTGTAGAAATAAAAGTTCCCGGAATGACCTGAAAATAAACGGACATTATTTTTGGAATATATAAAAAATACTGGTGAAAGAATCAACGTCAGGGGGGCCACACCCTGTCCATGAGGGTGGGGGGCGCGCCCCCTACCTCGTGGGCCCCCTAATGCTCCACCGACGTGAACTCCAACTCCATATATTCACTTTCGGGGAGAAAATAATCAGGGAGAAGGATTCATCGTGTTTTACGATACGGAGCCACCGCCAAGCCCTAATCTCTCTCTGGAGGGCTGATCTGGAGTCCGTTCGGGGCTCTAGAGAGGGGAATCTGTCGCCTCATCATCATCAACCTTCCTCTATCACCAATTTCATGATGCTCACCACCGTGCATGAGTAATTCCATCGTAGGCTTGCTGCACGGTGATGGGTTGGATGAGATTTATCATGTAATCGAGTTAGTTTTGTTAGGGTTTGATCCCTAGTATCCATTATGTTCTGAGATTGATGTTGCTATGACTTTGCTATGCTTAATGCTTGCCACTAGGGCCCGAGTGCCATGATTTCAGATCTGAACCTATTATGTTTTCATGAATATATGTGAGTTCTTGATCCTATCTTGCAAGTCTATAGTCACCTATTATGTGTTATGATCTGTTAACCCCGAAGTGACAATAATCGGGATAGTTACCGGTGATGACCGTAGTTTGAGGAGTTCATGTATTCACTAAGTGCTAATGCTTTGGTCCGGTACTCTATTAAAAGGAGGCCTTAATATCCCTTAGTTTCCAATCGGACCCCGCTGCCAAGGGAGGGTAGGACAAAATATGTCATGCAAGTTCTTTTCCATAAGCACGTATGACTATATTCGGAATACATGCCTACATTATATTGATTAACTGGAGCTAGTTCTATGTTACCCTATGTTATAGCTGTTGCATGAGGAATCACATCCGACATAATTATCCATCATTGATCCATTGCCTATGAGCTTTTCACATATTGTTCTCTGCTTAGTTACTTTTCCGTTACCACTGTTACAATCACTACAAAACCGCTACTGTTACTTTTGCTACCGTTACCGCTACTATCATATTACTTTGTTGCAGATATTAAGTTTCTAGGTGTGGTTGAATTGACAACTCAATGGCTAATACTTGAGAATATTCTTTGGCTCCCGTTGTGTCGAATCAATAAATTTGGGTTGAATACTCTACCCTCGAAAACTGTTGCGATTCCCTATACTTGTGGGTTATCAAGACTATTTTCTAAGAAATCCTTCTTGCTACCTCTTGAGCTTGCGTTGGTTTTCCCTTGAAGAGGAAAGGGTGATGCAACATAGTAGCGTAAGTATTTCCCTCAGTTTTGAGAACCAAGGTATCAATCCAGTAGTAGGTAACACACAAGTCCCCTAGTACCTGCACAAACAAACAAGAACCTCGCAACCAACGCAATAAATGGGTTGTCAATCCTTGACGGTCACTTATGAAAGTGAGATCTGATAGAGATAATAAGATAAATATATTTGGTATTTTTGTTGTATAGATTAGAAAATAAAGATTGCAAAATAGAAATAACAAATTGATAGGAAAATAATATGATGGAAGATAGACCCGGGGGCCATAGGTTTCACTAGTAGCTTCTCTCAAAATAGCAAATTCTACGGTGGGTGAACGAATTACTGTCGAGAAATTGATAGAAAAGCGCATAGTTATGAGAATATCTAGGCATGATCATGTATCTAGGCATCACGTCCGCGACAAGTAGACCGAAACGATCCTGCATCTACTACTATTACTCCACACATCGACTGCTATCCAGCATGCATCTAGAGTATTAAGTTCGTAAGAACATAGTAACGCATTAGGCAAGATGACATGATGTAGAGGGATAAACTCAAGCAATATGATATAAACCCCATCTTTTTATCCTCGATGGCAACAACACAATACGTGCCTTGCTGCCCCTGCTGTCACTGGGAAAGGACGCCGCAAGATTGAACCCAAAGCTAAGCACTTCTCCCATTGCAAGAAAGATCAATCTAGTAGGCCAAACCAAACTGATATTTCGAAGAGACTAGCAAAGATATTTAAATCATGCATAAAAGATTTTAGAGAAGAATCAAATATTGTTCATAGATAATCTTGATCATAAACCCACAATTCATCGGATCTCGATAAACACACCGCATAAAGAATTACATCAAATAGATCTCCAAGAGAATCGAGGAGAACTTTGTATTGAGATCCAAAGAGAGAGAAGAAGCCATCTAGCTAATAACTCTGGACCCGAAGGTCTCTGGTAAACTACTTACACATCATCGAAGAGGCTATGGTGTTGATGTAGAAGCCCTCCGTGATTGATTCCCCCTCCGGCGGAGCGCCAGGAAAGGCCCCAAGATGGGATCTCATGGGTACAAAAGGTTGCGGCGGTGGAAATAGAGTTTCATGGTACTCCTGGTTGTTTTCAGGGTATATGGGTATATATAGGAGGAAGAAGTACGTCGGTGGAGCTGCGAGGGGCCCACGAGGGTGGGGGCGCGCCCCCTTGCCTCGTGGCCTCCTCGCTTGTCTCTTGACGGCCACTCCAAGTCTCCTAGATCACATTTGTTCCAAAAATAAGTCTCCCGTAGGTTTCATTCCGTTTGGATTCCTTTTGATATTCCTTTTGTGCAAAACACTCAAATAGGCAAAAAAAATAGCAATTTGCACTTGGCCTTTGGTTAGTAGGTTACTCCCAAAAATAAGATAAAAAGGTATATTAAAGCCATTAAACATCCAAAACAGAGAATATAATAGCATGGAACAATAAAAAATTATAGATACGTTGGAGACGTATCAAGCATCCCCAAGCTTAATTCCTGCTCGTCCTCGAGTAGGTAAATGATAAAAACATAATTTTTGATGTGGAGTGCTACCTAGCATAATTCTCAATGTAATTTTCTTTATTGTGGCATTAATGTTGACATAAAAATAATAATACTTCAAGCAAACTAGCAAAGCAATCATGTCTTCTCAAAATAACATGGCCAAAGAAAGTTATCCCTACAAAATCATATATTCTGGCTATGATCCATCTTCACCACACAAAATATTTAAATCATGCATAACCCTGATGACAAGCCAAGCAATTGTTTCATACTTTTGATGTTCTCAACCTTTTTAATTTTCACGCGATAAATGAGTGTGAGCCATGGATATAGCACTATAGGTGGAATGGAATGGTGGTTGTGGAGAAAACAAAAAGGAGAAGATAGTCTCACATCAACTAGGCGTATCAACGGGCTATGGAGATGCCCATCAATAGATGTCATTGTGAGTGAGTAGGGATTGCCATGCAACGGATGCACTAGAGCTATAAGTGTATGAAAGCTCAACAAAGAAACTAAGTGGGTGTGCATCCAACTCGCTTGCTCACAAAGACCCAGGGCATTTTGAGGAAGCCCATCATTGGAATATACAAGCCAAGTTCTATAATGTAAAATTCCCACTATTATATGAAAGTGATAACATAGGAGACTCTCTATCATGAAGATCATGTTGCTACTTTGAAGCACAAGTGTGGTAAAAGGATATTGACATTGTGCTTTCTCTCTTTTTCTCTCATTGTTTTGGGCCTTCTCTTTTTTCTATGGCCTTTTTTTAATTTTTGTCCAGAGTCTCATCCAGACTTGTGGGGAATCATAATCTCCATCATCCTTCCTCACTTGGGACAATGCTCTAATAATGATGATCATCACACTTTTATTTACTTACAACTCAAGAATTACAACTCGATACTTAGAACAAAATATGACTCCATGTGAATGCCTCTGGCGGTGTACCAGGATGTGCAATGACTCATGAGTGACATGTATGAAAGAATTATGAACGGTGGCTTTGCCACAAATACAATATCAACTACATGATCATGCAAAGGAATATGACAAGGATGAAGCGTGTCATAATAAATGGAACGGTGGTAAGTTGCATGGCAATATATCTCAGAATGGCTATGGAAATGCCATAATAGGTAGGTATGGTGGCTGTTTTGAGGAAGGTAAATGATGGGTTTATGGTACCGGTGAAAGTTGCGCGGTACTAGAGAGACTAGCAATTGTGGAAGGGTGAGAGTGCGTATAATCCATGGACTCAACATTAGTCATAAAGAACTCACATACTTATTGCAAAAATCTATTAGTTATCGAAAAAAATACCACACGCATGTTCCTATGGGCATAGATTGGTAGGAAAAGACCATCGCTCGTCCCCGACCGCCACTCATAAGGAAGACAATCAATAAATAACTCATGCTCCGACTTCATCACATAACGGTTCATCGTACGTGCATGCTATGGGAATCACAAACTTTAGAACAAGTATTTCTCAAATTCACAGCTACTCAACTAGCATGACTCTAATATCACCATCTCCATATCTCAAAACAATCATCAAGTATCAAACTTCTCATAGTATTCAATGCACTTTGTATGATAGTTTTTATTATACCCATCTTGGATGCCTATCACTGTGATAGCCAAAGAAAATTACCATGCTGTTCTAAAAGACTCTCAAAATGATATAAGTGAAGCATGAGAGATCAATAATTCCTATAAAATAGAACCACCACTGTGCTCTAAAAAGATATAGGTGAAGCACTAGAGCAAAATTATCTAGCTGAAAAGATATAAGTGAAGAACATAGAGTATTCTAATAAATTCCGATTCATGTGTGTCTCTCCAAAAGGTGTGTACAGCAAGGATGATTGTGGTAAACTAAAAAGAAAATACTCAAATCATACAAGACGCTCCAAGCAAAACACATATCATGTGGTGAATAGAAATATAGCCTCAAGTAAAATTACCGATGGACGAAGACGAAAGGGGGGATGCCCAAGCTTAGGCTTTTGGTTGTCCTTGAATTTTACCTTGGGGTGCCTTGGGCATCCTGAAGCTTAGGCTCTTGCCACTCCTTGTTCCAAAATCCATCAAATCTTTACCCAAACCATGAAAACTTCACAACATAAAACTCAACAGAAAATCTCATGAGCTCCGTTAGTATAAGAAAACAAACCACCACTTCAAGGTACTATAATGAACTCCTTCTTTATTTATATTGGTGTTAAAACTACTATATTCCAACTTCTATATGGTTCATACCCCCTGATACTACCCATAGATTCATCAGAATAAGCAAACAACACACAGAAAACAGAATCTGTCAAAAACAGAAAAGTCTGTAGTAATCTGTAGGTTTCGAATACTTATGTAACCCCAAAAATTCTGAAATAAATTGGTGGACGTGAGGAATTTGTGTATTAATCATATTCAAAAATATTCAACCTAATCGCACTCTCCAGTAAAAAAATGGAAGCAAATCTCGTGAGCGCTAAAGTTTCTGTTTTTTACAGCAAGATCACATAAACTTCCCCCAAGTCTTCCCAAAGGTTCTACTTGGCACAAACACTAATTAAAAGCATAAAACCACATCTAAACAGAAGCTAGATGAATTATTTATTACTAAACAGGAAAAAACAAGAAACAAAAATAAAATTGGGTTGCCTCCCAACAAGCGCTACCGTTTAACGACCCTAGCTAGGCATAAAAACAAGAATATATCTAGGTATTGCCATGATAATGATAAGGCAAATCGCGAAAACTCATCTCATACTCCCTACGTTCAGCGGCAAGTTTTCTTTGTGGCAAGTCAAAGTAATCAAAAGGGCTAAATTTAATGGGACAAAAGTCCCCAAGATAAAGCTCGGGAGGTATTGATTCCTCCATTGGCTCCTCATATTGCACAACCAATTCATCATTATAAGCATTCTTTTGGCAAAAAGTCATGAGCTTTTGTTCAAGGGAAAAACCTAACCCATTGTTCTGGATACCAAAATTATTGTTAAGTTCAGAAATCCTGTCAACTAGAACGTTAGTAGGAACGTTTTTCTAAGGTTTTCATTAAAATCAACATGATCTAAAGATCGTAAGCGCATTATGTCTTCTTGATAAAAAATGATTGCTTCTATGGGAGGACGGCCGGCATCCACCCTATAATGCACAAAAATTTCATTGGCTTCTCTTATTATAGATCTGAACTCATGTGCTAAAAAGATAGTAGTGATGTCTACTACACAACCTACCTCTTGTAGACGTTGTTGGGCCTCCAAGTGCAGAGGTTTGTAGGATAGTAGCAAATTTCCCTCAAGTGGATGACCTAAGGTTTATCAATCCGTAGGAGGCGTAGGATGAAGATGGTCTCTCTCAAACAACCCTGCAACCAAATAACAAAGAGTCTCTTGTGTCCCCAACACACCCAATACAATGGTAAATTGTATAGGTGCACTAGTTCGGCGAAGAGATGGTGATACAAGTGCAATATGGATAGTAGATAATGGTTTTTGTAATCTGAAAATATAAAAACAGCAAGGTAACTAATGATAAAAGTGAGCATAAATGGTATTGCAATGCTAGGAAACAAGGCCTAGGGTTCATACTTTCACTAGTGCAAGTCCTCTCACCAATAATAACATAATTGGATCACATAACTATCCCTCAACATGCAACAAAGAGTCACTCCAAAGTCACTAATAGCGGAGAACGAACGAAGAGATTATGGTAGGGTACGAAACCACCTCAAAGTTATTCTTTCCAATCAATCCGTTGGGCTATTTCTATAAGTGTCACAAACATCCCTAGAGTTCGTACTAGAATAACACCTTAAGACACAAATCAACCAAAACCCTAATGTCACCTAGATACTCCAATGTCACCTCAAGTATCCGTGGGAATGACTATACGATATGCATCACACAATCTCAGATTCATCTATTCAACCAACACATAGGACCTCAAAGAGTGCCCCAAAGTTCTACTGGAGAATCATGACAAAAACGGGTGCCAACCCCTATGCATAGGTTCATGAGAGGAACACGCAAGTTGGTCACCAAAACATACATCAAGTGAATCACGTGATATCCCATTGTCACCACAGATACGCACAGCAAGACATACATCAAGTGTTCTCAAATCTTTAAAGACTCAATCCGATAAGATTACTTCAAAGGGGAAACTCAATTCATTACAAGAGAGAAGAGGGGGAGGAGAAACATAGGATCCAACTATAATAGCAAAGCTCGCGATACATCAAGATTGTGCCAAATCAAGAACACGAGAGAGAGAAAGATCAAACACATAGCTACTGGTACATACCCTCAATCCTGAGGGAGAACTACTCCCTCCTCGTCATAGAGAGCACCGTGATGATGGAGATGGCCACCGGAGAGGGATTGCCCCCTCCGGCAGGGTGCCGGAATGGGTCTAGATTGGTTTTAGGTGGCTACGGAGGCTTCTGGCGGCGAAACTCCCGATCTATTGTGCTTCCAGATGTTTTTAGGGTATATGGAGATATATAGGCGGAAGAAATACGTAAGGGGCCACTAGGGGCCCACGAGGGTGGAGGGAGCGACCCCTGCCTCATGGCCTCCTCGTAAGTCCCCTGGCGTGCACTCCAAGTCTTCTGGGCTTCTTTCCTTCCAAAAATGAGATCCGTGAAGTTGCAGGTCAATTGGACTCCGTTTGTTTTCCTTTTCTTCGAAACCCTAAAACAAGGTAAAAACAGAAACTGGCACTGGGCTCTAGGTTAATAGGTTAGTCCCAAAAATGATATAAAAGTGTATAATAAAGCCCATAAACATCCAAAACAGTAGATACTATAGCATGGAGCAATCAAAAATTATAGATACGTTGGAGACGTATCAAGTAGCTGCTTGCTTAACAGAAGAATGCTCAATATTGGAAAATTCTAGAAAAATCCTTTGGATGCAAGGGTGCATATGAATAAATTGTCTTTCAAGTTCAACTATGAGAAAAGATATAGCATCCGCAAAGCTACTAGTTCTATGAAGGATAGACCCTCCCATAGTGGGTAAAGCCCCGGCACAAGTAAAGAAATCTTGAATAACTCCTTTCCCAATAATATTACCACAACCGATCCGAAACTTTTTAGTGTGCAAAATAGTAGGTTCTTCATGAGGATAATCAAATGCATCAACGTTTTCCATGTTATTACAACTATCCTTACCAATGATAACCTCCCCAATTTCAGACATGATAGCAGCAAATTGCACAAAGAACGGGCACACAAAAAGCAAGAAGAAGAGCGAACGAAAAAGAGGGCGGAAAAACGGCAAGGGTGAAGTGGGGGAGAGGAAAATGAGAGGCAAATGGCAAATAATGTAATGCGAGGGATAAGAGTTTGGGATGGGTCCTTGGTATCGGCGCCGGAAATCCGCACGTTGGTGGGAGATCAAAGGTTGACTTGACTTGGTGCAAACCTCCCCGGCAACGGCGCCAGAAATCCTTCTTGCTACCTCTTGAGCTTGCGTTGGTTTTCCCTTGAAGAGGAAAGGATGATGAAGCGTAGTAGCGTGAGTATTTCCCTTAGTTTTGAGAACCAAGGTATCAATCCAGTGGGAGGTAACACACAAGTCCCCTAGTACCTGCACAAACAAACAAGAACCTCGCACCAACGCGATAAAGGGGTTGTCAATCCCTTCACGGCCACTTACGAAAGTGAGATTTTATAGAGATAATAAGATAAATATTTTTGGTATTTTTGTTGTATAGATTGGAAAATAAAGATTACAAATTAGAAATAGAAAATTGATAGGAAAATAATATGATGGTAGACCCGGGGGCCATAGGTTTCACTAGTGGTTTCTCTCAAGATAGCAAATTCTACGGTGGGTGAACAAATTACTGTCGAGCAATTGATAGAAAAGCGCATAGTTATGAGAATATCTAGGCATGATCATGTATATAGGCATCACATCCGCGACAAGTAGACCGAAACGATTCTGCATCTACTACTATTACTCCACACATCAACCGCTATCCAGCATGCATCTAGAGTATTAAGTTCATAAGAACAGAGTAACGAATTAGGCAAGATGACATGATGTAGAGGGATAAACTCAAGCAATATGATATAAACCCCATCTTTTTATCCGCAATGGCAACAATACAATATGTGCCTTGCTGCCCCTACTGTCACTGGGAAAGGACACCGCAAGATTGAACCCAAAGCTAAGCACTTCTCCCATTGCAAGAAAGATCAATCTAGTAGGCCAAACCAAACTGATAATTCGAAGACACTAGCAAAGATATTTAAATCATGCATAAAAGATTTTAGAGAAGAATCAAATATTGTTCATAGATAATCATGATCATAAACCCACAATTCATCGGATCTCGACAAACACATAGCAAAAAGAATTACATCAAATAGATCTCCAAGAGAATCAAGGAGAACTTTGTATTGAGATCCAAAGAGAGAGAAGAAGCCATCTAGCTAATAACTATGGACCCCAAGGTCTGTGGTAAACTACTCACACATCATCGGAGATGCTATGGTGTTGATGTAGAAGCCCTCCGTGATCGATTCCCCCTCCGGCGGAGCACCGGAAAAGGCCCCAAGATGGGATCTCAAGGGTATAGAAGGTTGCGGCGGTGGAAATAGGGCTTCATGGTACTCCTGGATGTTTTCAGGGTATATGGGTATGTATAGGAGGAAGAAGTACATCGGTGGAGCTGTGAGGGGCACACGAGGGTGGGGGCGCGCCCCCTACCTCGTGGCCTCCTCGCTTCTTTCTTGACGGCCACTCCAAGTCTCCTGGATCACGTTTGTTCCAAAAATAACTCTCCCGAAGGTTTCATTTCGTTTGGATTCCGTTTGATATTCCTTTTCTGTGAAACACTGAAATAGGCAAAAAAACAGCAATTTGCACCGGGCCTTTGGTTAGTAGGTTATTCCCAAAAATAATATAAAAAGGTATATTAAAGCCCATTAAACATCCAAAATTGATAGTATAATAGCATGGAACAATAAAAAATTATAGATACATTGGAGACGTATCAGGTACCAAAGTAATCCAGGAGTGGATCATTGGACAGCGGTCAAGAACATCCTGAAAGACCTGAAAAGTACTAAGGATATGTTTCTCACTTAAGGAGATCATAAAGAGCTCATCGTAAATGGTTACGTCGATGCAAGCTTTGACACTGATCCGGATGACTCTGAAGTCACAAAGAGGATCCATATTTATATTGAATGGTGGAGCTGTCAGTTGGTGCAGTTCCAAGCAGAGCGTCGTGGCAGGATCTATGTGTGAAGCGGAGTACACAGCTGCTTCGGAAGCAGCAAATGAAGGAGTCTGGATGAAGGAGTTCATATCCGATCTAGGTGTCATACCGAGTGCATCGGGTCCAATGAAAATCTTTTTGACAATACTGGAGCAATTGCCTTAGCGAAGGAATCCATATTTCACGAGAGAACTAAACACATCAAGAGACGCTTCAATTCCATCCGCGATCAAGTCAAGGAAGGAGACATAGACATTTGCAAAATACATACGGATCTGAATGTTGCAAACCCATTGACTAAGCCTCTCTCATGAGGAAAACATGATCAGCACCAAGACTCCATGGGTGTTAGGATCATTACTATGTAATCTGGATTATTGACTCTAGTGCAAGTGGGAGACTGAAGGAAATATTCCCTAGAGGCAATAATAAAGTTGTTATTTATATTTCCTTATATCATGATAAATGTTTATTTTTCATGCTAGAATTGTATTAGCCGGAAACTTATTACATGTGTGTCCCTAGTATGCCTCTACTAGACTATCTCATTAATCAAAGATGGTTAAGTTTCCTGACCATAGACATGTGTTGTCATTTGATGAACGGGATCACATCATTAGAGAATGATGTGATGGACAAGACCCATCCGTTAGCTTAGCATATATGATCGTTTAGTTTTATTGCCATTGTTTTCTTTATGACTTATACATGTTCCTCTGTGTCGTGGGTTTGTCATAGCAGATGTCCTTGTGAAAGGACTTAGTCGTGGAGCCATCGCTACGGGTTAGCTTAAGGGAGTTAAACCGGACAAGGGGACACGGGGAGTTTTATACTAGTTCGGCCCCTTCAAGGAAGGTAAAAGCCTACGTCTAGTTGTGATTGGTATTGCTAGGGTTTCGAAGGCCCGGGAGCGAATCCGCTTTGTCTGGCTCTCGAGTTATTGTCCGTCTCTAAACCGCTGCCGGGTCGTCCCTTTATATACATAGGTTGACGCCCGCCGGGTTACAGAGTCCTGAAGCCGGATCATAAACGTGTCCGGTTCGGTCTCTATCCTTCCTATCTTACAACACAAGTTACACGACCAGGTTGGTTTACATCTACATGCTTTAACCCGCCTTTGGGCCTTGGGCCTTCGTAAAGCATCATTATTCTTGTACCTTAATGGGCTTCTAATCTTCAAGGAGTTAACCCGGCTACTCCTGGCCAGTTTACATCCAGTAGTAATATCCCCAACATTAGGCCCCAGATTGGTTTGAACTTGTTCATGTTAATCTTCAACACTTAGAAAAAACCCATCCTTTGCATCTTCACCTTGATCTTATAAACCGTCGTGATGTCATACTCCAGGATCATGATAAACCGTCCTGATGTCATCTATCTGTTGAAGATGAGGATTACCTTCATTAATGCATATCCAGTCATCGAGGAGACACCATTATTAACTATCCATTTTTGAGCTCCTCGATTCCCGCACTTGTTGCTTTATTGTTTCGCCTTATAAATAGGGACACAGGTCCTTCTCATTTTTTCCCTTCATCTCCTTCTCTTCTTCTTCCTCCTCGCGACGCCTCTACACCCGAGCGCCGCCGCCATCCTCGAGCTTCGCTTCTGCCTCGTTGTCGGCCACTGCATCAACCTGACTGAACCAGAGAACCGCGGCGTACCTCCGCTGCTTCAACGTCGGCCGCTGTAAGTCCTTTCCTTTCTCCTTTGTAGATCTACCTAGGGTTTCCTTGTTCATCGAAATTCATCAAGGCTCTGGCACTGTTCTTCCCTGTTTCCCCTTAGTCCATGGATAAAATCTTCAAACTTGATGTGTCCCATGTAATGGCTTATCTTCTTCTACCACCACAAACCCTTAGGCGCATAAAACTGATCTGGTCCTTTGCGGACCACTTCGGGACCAACCTTTTTTAGGTCTAAATCTTTTTGTTTTTCCTGTCTTACGGTAGATCTAAAATTTTCAAGTAATCTTGTGAAACCTGTTTTTCCTTACTTGCCTTAGATCCGTACCTTCCGCAGTCAGTTTACCTTTGTAGAAAACAAGTTATCACATGCCATTAGTCCTCTGATAAACCGGACAAGCCTTTACCTTCATAGTTATACTCCGGTTTAACAGTGTCTGAGTACCCCTGTCCTGGTATTACCTTTTATCCATTATTGCATTGATCTCTGGTTTATCCCATTTCACATATCAGTATATCTCTTACCCCATTGTATCTTGTATATCATCATGAGTGATTATAAACTGGCCTTTTGATTTCAGCTTGTATGTTTCGCAATGGCCAAACAATTCACCGCTTGCAACTCGGCTCGTTCCTGGGTCACCGAGGATCAGTTGAACGATATGGTCAGCATCGGCTCTTTGCCTAAGAAGACTGAAATTAAATCGCGAGTTCCAGGAATAGAAAATCCTCCGACCCTAAGGCAGGGTGAGGTGGTGGTCTTTGTTGACCACATAAGCCGTGGCTTCAAACCGCCAGGGTCAAAGTTTTACCGGGATGTGCTTGCGAACTTCCAACATCATCCTCAAGACACTGGGCCCAACTCAGTATCCAACCTATGTAACTTCCAGGTATTCTGTGAAGTGTACTTACAGGAAGAACCAACTGCAGAACTGTTCCGGGACTTCTTTCACTTAAACTGGCGCACAGAATTTGTAAATGGCCCCAACACTGAACTTGGTGGCGTCTCGATTCAAAAGTGAAAAGAAGTTGAGTTTCCTCATGCCAAACTGCACAGCCACCCAAAGGAATGGAACCAAACTTGGTTTTATTGCAGAGACACTTCACCTGAAGATGAAAATCCCCTTCCAGGCTTTTGTGATCATCGGCTTTCCAACACCCATCCAATGCCGCAACGCTTAAGCTCCGCAGAAAGGTTGAAATATGCCCCTCAACTAGCGAAACTCCGGGCCTTTATTGCCAATGGTTTGACAGGTGTGGATTTCGTGCGCTGTTGGATATATTGGAGCATCTTGCCTCTAAGCCGGCGTTCCGGTTTAATGTGTGAGTATACCGCTGAGGTTGACGACCCTCAACGCCATTCCAACCTTCAACTATCTTGTGCAACCTGTAATCCTTCTTCTGTGTATGTATGTATAGGGTGCTGACCCCTTCTGGAAACGGAAAACCACAGAAAAAGTGGTAAAGCCAACTGGGGATAAAGCGGTCAAACCATCTCGCCCCAAAACCAAAGCCGTCAAACGGACATCAAAACATAAAATGGCTGACCGGATCAATATGGAGCTTGATGATGATGCTGATGATCCATAAGTTGAGGTAGAACTTGACTCTCTTGGCTCTCTTTCCATGCATCTCATTAACAATGATCTTCCTCGGGAGGACGCAGAAGGCAGTCAAGCTGATGATGTAGAGGTAATTACCCTTTCCTCTGGTTCAGACTCTATGCCAACACAAAAAAGCCGCCAAGAAGTCTGGAAAGTAAGCTTTTCTCATCCTGTTGCTCACTTGGATCCAACATTTATTTTGAAGACTCAGCAGCATGAAGCTCGCCGGACAACACGGCACAGTGGCCAACAGGTCACTTCAACCGGTTTACCTGATACCCTGGTTCAGAAGCGCCGGTCTGAGGTCTCTCCTACTCCTCACCATTCTTACCCCAAGGCAGGTTATTTCAGACAACCTCTTAATCCGTCCGATTCAAATTATCAGGTGACACCTCCTTCATCATCTGGCGAGTCGACAGCAACTCAGCTCCCTCCTCTGAAAACTGTGGCCGGGTAAGTTGTAAAACCTTTTCCTTCAATGCATCACAAAACTTGAATAAGATGTTAATCCTTTATATTTTGTTTGCAGGGCCAAAGCTAGACCCAGCAAGAAAGCTTGGGTCACCAATCCGCCCGAAGACCCGGCCACTTTTGAAGAAGAACCCAGAGGTGAACCGGAACAAACTTATGTACCGGAGGGCCCTCATCCTGAAGCCGCTTCTGATGAACCGCCCCTTCAAGGCCAAAACACCAATGAACCAGCAGACGTTGAACCTGCCGCACCAGACACTGAACCGGCAGAGCCAAACCGGGCTGGTCCGGTGAGAAATACTAAAACTCCATTGTCACCAGCCAAACACACTGAAGGCCAAGGAGACGATGTTATTGTTACTGGAATGGGCCACAGCTCTCCTCGCCATCCCGTCATTTTGGCTCAGCATGGTGCCAAAGAAGAGCAAGCTGCTAGGGGAAAAGGCAAATGGAGCAGCGATTTATCAAGCTATGCTCATCTTAACGCTGAAGAGCTTCACTCTGGTTTCTTGAACCGTCTGCACTCAAACCTGGACTATGAGGCCGATTTGGTGAACTTGATGAAAGAGCGATATGAGGTAAATTCCTCTCCCTTTGTTTACTGGTTTATAGCTGAAATACTATCCCAAGTAGTCCCCAAGGGCAGTTTTATGATGTTAATCATAAACCGGGTCTTTGTAACACTTTAAGTTTCTCATCATTGATCCTCACAATGGCAGGTCTGTAATAAGAGACAAGACTCATCTTTTAATAATTAGATAATTTTCTGCAGCATGGCCCCCAAAGGCTGGTTTAACTTGGCAAGTTAATCCGGGTTTTAATCCATACATCCGTTTTAGAACAGACGCACATTAGCCCCCAAGTGTCAAGGATAATGCTTGGATTGTTCTGGAGACTTTTATAAAATGTAGTACTTTAGAGAAAATAGGCATTAGCCCCCAAGTATGAAGTGCATAACTTGTTATATGCTTTGTACTTAGCACATATATATGATGTTTGTTTAATATACCTTCAATGTTGCAGGCTGAACTGAGAAGCAAAGATGCCCGAAACTCTGACTTGCAAGAGAATGTGAAATCACAACAAGCAGAAGCTGCAAAAGCCAAAGAGGAGCTGACCCAAGCCCTGGCCGTAATGGAAAAGCTAAAGGAAACTTTCACCAAAGATCGTGCTAACTGGGAATCCGAAAATTCCGGGTTAACCAAAAGAGCTGAAGACGCCGAGGCAGCCCTGAAACCAGTTGTAGATGAACTAGCTTGTTTGAAACAGCAAATCAATGCTATGACTTCTGCTATCTTTGGTAAGTATCTGCTTATGTGTTTTGCGCAAGTCAATAAACCTTATCACTGACCAGAATGTTGAAAAAAAATCTTTGGCAGGTACTCGGATCGCTCAACTTGGTACAGACATGCGGATGAAGCTCAAAGCGGCATATACATTGGTTGAACAGCTGTACTCTGGGTCTCAGCGGGCTATCTGCATGGCAACTTACAACAAACCGGCCCCAACTTTGATTAAAGAAACACTTGAGAAGCTGGCCATGTTACCAACCTGTATTGCCAAATTGAGGAAGGCAGCTGCAAGGTTAGGAGCTTTAAACGAACTTATTCGAGCCAAAGCCTGGATTCCAGACCTTGAAGCAGATGATATCATTAAAGGATACCCAGGTGTGAAGGAAGACGGTTCAAACTTTGACAACGATGACCTCCGGCGGCTGACCAAACAGATGCGGCTAGTAGCCAGCAAACTGGTCGATGATACAGACTTGTCCCATTTTCAACCGGTTTATGACGCTGAAGGGAAAAGATAGCTGGCCGACATCCATGAAGTTGAAGAACTTGTGCCTCCGATTCGTAAGCACACTTATGCTCCTGATATTAACCCCTCCAATCTTATCCATGAAGAAGCAGTATTTCAAGCTTTAACTGGGATCGATTGGTCGACGGTTGATTTCCAGCGTCTAGGGAGGGATGAAGAAGTGCCCACACCAACTGACCCTCAACCATCAAACCGTCCAGATGAAGAGTCCTGAACCGGTCGCCGATTTATATGGCTACTGTGTGCCGCTACTGTGAAAAACAATTATGCCATTGGAGCCGCTTTGAAAGCTTCTTGTAATAGGATAGCCAAAACTCCGTTATCGGCCATGCCATCGAGCATGTTTCGTAATACCTTGTGACAACTTGTGCCACTTTTTGGGATATATTTATGCATAACCCATGATGAATGGTGTTCCTGGGTACAACAACTTAAAAGTATCTAGCGGTTTACCACTAGACGGGTCATGATGTCCAAGAAGTATACAATACATAGATGAATAATCGAAGTGTTTGTATAAAAAGCAATATGCATAACATACCTCATTGGTTGACCAACGGTGTATACGGCAAAGGTGTTAATACCAATCCGGAACGTTGATAACCCCATCTTTATAATGCCGGTCTATATAGTAAACCGGACCGGGATAACTACCGGGTTTTCTTTATAACACTGGTGATTTAGTCAAACCAGACCGGGTCAATAAACACTGGTTTATAACTGATCATGTGCCGACAACTTGTAGTTGAAAAGCAAGCCGGGTCAAGGACGCCGGGTTATCAAAAGATATTTATGAACTTCAACAAATAAAACTCAAAAAAGGAAAATATGCAAGGCTTTTTACAAGCCGCCAGGCTCCAAATCGAGGCTTTTCATGGGCTGCCAGGCCTCTGAGTTAAACCATTTCACAAAGACTTTTAAGATGGGCCTCCAATTAACCAATCATCATTTTAACTTTGACAATTTCAGGCCTATAAAAGATTGACATGTCAAACGTTCGGTGGGTCATACCAGGATTACCTGGACAGGAGTGGCTTACTTGATGAAGGCAGGTTAACCTGGGGTTTTAGGTGAATACACCAGGCTTCCAAGCCGTGGATTGATAGCCAATTACAAGGGTCCTTTCAAACTCTTTGTTGCTTTGCAAAAAAGAGCCCCCAAGTAACTTTGTGAGGTGTGCTCAGTGTGTGCCCATGTTTGAGTCTGTGCTTTATGCAACACTCTCTTTGGCTCCACATATTTTTTCTTTTGTGGCTTAAATGCCTACCAAGAGGTGTAGCTATGGTGTGATAACAACCAAGCCCCCTAGTGATATCCCCTCATTGTTTCAAAACCGATCAAGAGGTGTAGCTGTAGTTCAAATATGACCAAGCCCCCTAGTGATTTTTTGTATATCCGTGCAGCAGCTAATACCGGATTAAAAAAATTCCGCTTTGTCAGTAAACTCTTATAAGCACACACAAGATGTAAAAAGAACAGATACCCCGCTTGTAATAGAGGCTCCGGTTTATTATATGATATATACACTGTCATAAATATGTACATATGAAGAGCCTATGGCTTCAAGTATAGTAAGGCCGAAGAAGAGCTATGTTCCATGGCCGCTTGGTCTCCTCCTCCGGTTGACGTGAGTCTTTGTGCTCTCCAAAATCAATGAGGTAGTAAGACCCATTGTGCAGAGTTTTGCTGACCACAAAGGGTCCTTCCCAAGGTGGGGATAACTTGTGCATATCAGTCTGATCCTGGATGAGCCGAAGCACCAAATCGCCTTCTTGAAAGATTCTGGTTTTAACCCTGCGGCCGTGATAACGTCGGAGATCTTGTTGATAAATCGCCGATCGTGCTGCTGCAAGATCACGTTCTTCATCCAATAGGTCTAGAGAATCTTGACGTGCCTTCTCATTATCAGCTTCAACATAGGCTGCCACACGGGGCGAGTCATGACGGATGTCACTATGAAGAACTGCCTCCGCTCCATAAACCATGAAGAAAGGTATGTAACTCGTAGACCTATTGGGTGTGGTGTTGATGCTCCATAACACAGAAGGTAGTTCCTCAATCCAACAACCCGGTGTCCGCTTTAAAGGAACCATAAGCCTGGGTTTGATACCTCGTAGAATTTCTTGATTTGCCCTCTCTGCTTGGCCATTAGACTAGGGGTGAGCCACTGATGCTAGATCTAGCCGGATGTGCTCACGTTGGCAAAATTCTTCCATCTCCCCTTTTGACAGGTTAGTGCCATTATCAGTTATAATCTTGTGTGGAAAACCAAACCGGAATATCACCTTTTTGATGAATTGAACCGCCGTGGCCGCATCACACTTGCTGACTGGCTCCGCTTCCACCCACTTAGTGAATTTATCAACTGCCACTAATAAGTGGGTCTTTTTGTCCTTGGACCACTTGAAAGGTCCAACCATATCAAGCCCCCGAGTCGCAAACGGCCAAGTTATTGGAATCATGCTCAACTCCTGAGCCGGGACATGAGCACGATGTGCGAATTTTTGACAGCCGTCACATCTTTTGACCAAATCCTCCGCATCGGCATGTGCTGTTAACCAATAAAAACCATGGAGAAAAGCTTTAGCAACAAAAGACTTTGAATCGGCGTGATGACCGCAATCCTCTACAATAAACCCTGCGGCCAACAAACGGGCTACCTCTTCACCGATAGCCTTACACCTTTCTTCATTGAAGCGGCGGAGAAACTACCGGCCGGTTTAAACTTAGGATCAATGTTGAGTGTGTGCTCAGCGAGTTCCCTCGATACACCAGGCATGTCAGATGGTTTCCATGCAAAGATGTCCCGATTCTCACGGATGAACTCGATGAGCGCGCTTTCCTATTTGGGATCTAGGTTAGCACTGATGCTGAACTGTTTGGATGAATCACCAGGAACAAAATCAATCATTTTAGTATCTGTAGCTGATTTGAACTTTAATGCCGGATCATATTCCGTAGTCAGCTTTTTCAAAGAGGTCATATCTGCCGGATCAACTTTCTCCTTATAGAATTTCGACTCTTCCATGGCACAAACCGACTGAGCATAAGTCGCATCACCTTCCTCACACTCCAAAGAAATCTTTCTGCTTCCATGTACTGTGATAGTCCCCTCGCCATGTACATTTTAAGCTATAGATAAACATAACATGGCCTCGCCATGTACTTAGCATAAGCCAACCACCCAAACAAGGCGTGGCACGGACTTTTGATCTTTACCACTTCAAACATCAATGTTTCTGACCTTGAATCATAATCATCTCCAAAAGCTACCTCTAAGGCTATCTTGCCAACAGGATATGCAGACTTACCAGGCACCACACCATGAAAGACCGTATTTGACGGTTTAAGATTCTTATCTGTCAACCCCATACGGCGGAATGTATCATAATATAGAATGTGGATGCTACTTCCCCCATCCATGAGCACTTTAGTAAACTTGTATCCCCCAACTTGAGGGGCTACCACCAGGGCCAAGTGACCTGGATTATCAACCCGGGGTGTGTGATCCTCTCTACTCCACAAAATAGGTTGCTCAGACCAGCGTAAATACTGAGGCACTGCCTGTTCAATAGAGTTTACTGCCCTCTTGTGAAGCTTCTGATCACGCTTACACAAACTAGTAGTGAAGACATGATATTGCCCGCTATTTAGCTGCTTGGGATTGCTCTGGTAACCTGACTGCTGCTGCTGCTGATTCCCCTGATGGTTGTAACCTCCCTGGTTGCCTTGCTACCCTTGATTGATGTGTCCAGTTTGGTTGCCTTGAAACCCTAAATCGGAACTACCACCTCCGTAACCCGGCCCATGGAAACGTTGTCCTGAATCGCCGGGCGGGCCGTTATCATACTAGAACATATTGGAATTCTTGAAATCCCGCATGATATAATAGTCCTTCCAAAGATGCGATGCTGGTTTCTCCTTTGATCCATGCTTTGGACAGGGCTGATTTAACAGGCGCTCCAAATTGGGGCCTGAACCTCCACCCCTATGGGGCTGCTTGCCCTTACGATGCTGGCCATTCTCCTGAGCATTGGTGTTAGCAACAAAGTCCAAGCTGCTGTCGGCCTTGCGCATACCGCTGTTCCCATGGCCTGCCGGATTATGCTGCTAACCCTTTGCGCTGCCGTTCTTCTTACCTTTCCCCGGTTTGTCCTCCTCTGAATCCGGGTCCTTGGTATTATATGAATCGGCGTATTTCACCAAAGCGGCCATGAGCGTTGACATATCATTGCAGTGACGTTTGAGCCTTCCTAACTTATGTTTGAGCGGTAGGAAACGGCAATTGCCATATAATGTTAACACTGCGGTGTCTGCATTGATATGATTTGATGAATGCAAAATCGCTGAGACCCGTTTGACCCAATGGGTCGTCGACTCCCCTTCCTCTTGGACACAAGCGGCCAGATCCACGATTGACATTGGCTGCTTACAAGTATCTTTGAAGTTCTGGATAAACCGGTGCTTCAATTCAGCCCATGATCCGACAGAGTTGGTTGGTAAGCTCTTCAACCAAGTACGAGCTGTTCCTTCCAACATCATGGTGAAATATTTAGCACACACTGCCTCATCCACATCCAACATCTCCATTGCCATCTCATAGCTTTCCACTCACGCCTCTAGTTGTAAATCGGTGGTGTAATTTGGTACCTCACGAGGTCCCTTGAAGTCCTTGGGCAGTCTCACATTACGCAAAGCGGTGGTGAGACACGGCACCCCTAAGGAACTGAATACCACACCCGGCTCTACTGAAGCGGTAGGGTGAACCGGAGTATGCTGTTGTGCTCCGTGTCGAGCTGCTAACTTGGCCTCCCGACGTGCGCGGCCATGGTCCACAGCACCCTGCGCATTAGCACCTCCCCCTGTCGGGTTGTTTTCTCGCGGTGAATTTCGGCGACGTGCACTGCTTGACACAGCCGGTTCATCCTCAATGTGTCTGCTATAGCGCCGGCTTGGACGGGGAGTGGAATGAATCCTCTCACGACTGTGTGAATATGCCTGCTATTGAATTACCGTTGTTTGAAGGAGATCTCTGGCCCGACGTGCTTCAACCGCAGCCGGTGATTCGCTGTCGGTTGGGAGGGCTGCCAGGCGTGAAGCGGAAGCCACAATATTGTCCAACGGGTTGGAATAATGCCCGGGAGGTGTTGGCACATACTGCGGTACAACGTTGTTCTGGCAAGGCGGGTCCATCGTGCGCGACTGAACCGGCGCTCCTGTTCCCGGTGCCTCCGCCCGGTTTAGTGTGGGTTGGTTACCAGCTCCTGCTCCCGGTGTGTTGAATAGATTTTGCGGATCATAAACCAACGGGAGACGCGATCGGTACCTTCTTCTCATGACTTCCTCGGAAGCATTCTGATCCAGCCTAATCCGGTAGGCATGTGCTTCCAATTCAGCCCGTTCTTTCGCCATCCTAGCGTTCTCCGTCGCCAGGTTCGCTTTAGCCTGAGCTATCTGATCTTTCACCTTTGCAATCTCCGCATTGTGCTGATCCCTGGCTGCCGCATCCACCTCTGCGGCCATCAATGTTGCCAAAGTGTCGAACAAATCGGACAGGACTTGGGCTGGAGGTGGCGCAAAACTTCCTGCCCCTGCCGGCGTGGCCGTTGTCGAACCAGAGTGTATTGCTGCGGCGGCTGATGAATGAGGGGCTGATTGTGTGCCGGCCATGGAGATGGTGGCCCGGTTTGGCAGATCAGGGGAATCCGGAATACTGTTGCCCTCGGGTCCTCCATCAATCCGGCCGTCCTACAACTGATAAAGCGATTCGTTCTCTCCAGAAGACTCGTCATCAGAACAAACCATTGTCTCTCCATCGGACGCTGGCCCATCCTCGTGTCTTGCTCCATGGATGACACCTACGAAAACATGCCTCGTCACGGGCTGAACCAGCGAAGAACTTGCACCCCGAGATGTTTCGATGATGTCGGTGCAGGTATCCGGCTCTGGGGCCGGCTCGCCGATCTTGCCGATGAAGACGTGAATCCCACCAAAGGGGACCCGGTACCCATATTTGATTGAATCGGCCTCGGGACCCCATCCCACGTTGTCGATTTAGAGCTTGCCGCGACGACTCTTCGTCATCCGGCCCACAGCGTATCCCTTGAGTCCATCAAAGCTGCCCTTTAAGAACTCAAAACCATCGTGCGATAGCCCCACGGTGGGCGCCAACTGTCGTGGGTTTTTCATGGCAGATGTCCTTGTGAAAGGACTTAGTTGTGCAGCCATCGCTACGGGTTAGCTTAAGGGGCTTAAACCGGACAAGGGGACACGGGGAGTTTTATACTAGTTCGGCCCCTTCAAGGAAGGTAAAAGCCTGCTACATCTAGTTGTGATTGGTATTGCTAGGGTTTCGAAAGCCAGGGAGCGAATCCACTTTGTCTGGCTCTCGAGTTATTGTCCGTCTCTAAACCGCTGCCCGGTCGTCCCTTATATACATAGGTTGATGCTCGCCGGGTTACAGAGTCCCGAAGCTGGATCATAGACGTGTCCGGTTCGGTCTGTATCCTTCCTATCTTACAACACAAGTTACACGACCAGGTCGGTTTACATCTATAGGCTTTAACCCGCCTTTGGGCCTTGGGCCTTCATAAAGCATCATTATTCTTGTACCTTCATGGGCTTCTAATCTTCAAGGAGTTAACCCGGCTACTCCTGGCCGGTTTACATCCAGTAGTAATATCCCCAACACTCTGACTATGAGATTATGCAACTCCCGAATACCGGAGGAACACGTTGTCTTCTATTGATACGTCTCCATCGTATTTATATTTTTTGATTGTTTCATGCCAATATTATACCACTTTCAAATATTTTTGGCAACTTTTTATATGATTTATTGGACTAACCTATTGATCCAGTGCCAAGTGTCAGGTCCTGTTTTCTGCATGTTTTTTGTATCACAGACTGTCCATATCAAACGAAGTCAAAATGCAATAAAATATCACGAAGAACTATTTTGGAATATATATGATTTTTCAGAGTTGGAATCACCGCAAACGGAGGCCCGTGGTGGGCACAACCCACTAGGGCGCACCAGAGGAGCCAGGTGTGCCGTGGTGGGTTGTGCTCACCTCGTACGTTGGTTGCACCTCTACTTCGGGCGCAAGGAAGCTTATATTCGGAAAAAAAATCGTGTTAAAATCTCGGCGCAATCGAAGTTACGGATCTCCGGGAATATAAGAAACGGTTTTCGGCTAGATCTGGGGAACGCGAAATAGAAGAGAACAGAGAGGGAGATCCAATCTCAGAGGGGCTCCCGCCCCTTCACCGCCATGGAGACCAAGGACCAGAGGGGAAACCCTTCTCCCACCTAGGGAGGAGGCCAAGGAAAAAGAAGGAGGGGGATCTCTCCCCCTCGCTTCCAGTGGCGCCGGAGTGCCACCGGGGCAACGATCGAGACAGCGGTCTACATCAAAAATCTTGCTACCGTCAACACCAACTCTCTTCCCCTCTATGCAGCGGTGTAACACCTCTTCTCTCTGCTGTAATATCTACTTAAACATGGTGCTCAATTCCATATATTATTTTCCAATGATTTATGGTTATCCTATGATGTTTGAGTAGATCGGTTTTGTCCTGTGGGTTAATCGTGATGTTGGTTGGCATGATTGTATATTTTATTTATGGTGCTGTCCCACCGTGCCCTCCATTCTTGTGCAAACGTGAGGCCCCCCCTCCCCTGCTGTAGGGTGTTGCAATATGTTCATGGTTCGTTTACGGTGGGTTGCGAGAGTGACAAAAACTTAAACCCGAGTAGGTGGGGTATGACGCATGAGAATAAAGAGGACTTGATACTTAATGCTATGGTTGGGTTTCACGACCTTAATGATCTTTAGTAGTTGCGGATGCTTGCTAGAGTTCCAATCATAAGTGCATATGATCCAAGTAGAGAAAGTATGTTAGCTCATGCCTCTCCCTCATATAAAGTTGCAAGAATGATTACCGGTACTTGTTATCGATTGCCTATGGACAAATAACTTTCTTGTTGACAAAAGCTCTCTACTAAAATTAACTTAGTTGTGTTTTTATCTAAACAGCCCCTACAAAGTACTTCTAGTTTCATACTTGTTTCCTGTAAAGCAAACATTAAGTGTGCATAGAGTTGTATCGGTGGTTGATAGAACTTGAGGGAATATTTGTTCTACCTTTAGCTCCTCGTTGGGTTTGACACTCTTATTTATCGAAAAAGGCTACAAACGATCCCCTATACTTGTGGGTTATCAAGACCTTTTTCTGGCGGCATTGCCGGGGAGCAATAGCATGGGGTGAATATTCTCGTGTGTGCTTGTTTGCTTTATCACTAAGTAATTTTTATTTTGTGCTCTTGTTTTCTATCTTTAGTTATGGGTAGGAAACTCAAAATACAAAAAAAAATTAGTTGTACCTACTAAACCAATGGTTGAAGAACCTCCCAAAATATATCATACTACTAAGGCTTTCTACTTGGATCATCTTTGATCCATTTGTGCTCGTGCTGAAAACCCAACTAGCTTAGTTGAGGGAAAATCATTAGATTAGCATGCTTGTTTTGTGCGACATCATTTATCTGAAAAGGGAAACTTTTACAGCATCAAGTTAATACTATGCAATGCTATGCTTGGAAATTATGTGAATTATATGATGTTGTTGTTCTGAAGACCCTAAGAAACACCTTCCCTACCAATGTGAGTTTATTGATAATGGAATCGTATCTTCTTATGCCAAAGGTGTTTATAATTACTTTGATATCGAACAAATTGAATAATTTGTTGCTTTTAAGGGTGCTTATGAAATTGCTTCTTTGATTGAAAAGTATGATGCTACTCTTTGCAAATCTAAATTTTTTGCTATACTTAAAAATATTGTTATGATAATTATGCTTCTAATGCCTATGTTAAACCATATATTGAGGACTCCTCCGCTGTCAAAGAAGAGTCTAATATTTTGCAAGGGTCTATGGAAGAAGAAATTGATGAAACTATGAGTTCATTGGATTAAAAAGATGAGGAGGAGAGCGAAGAACAAACGGAGGAAGAACGATTATCTACCCGTGCCCACCTTCTAATGAGAGTAACCCTTCAACCCATACATTATTTAATGCCCCTTCGTTCTTACCGAAGGATGATTGCTATGATAATTGGTGTGATCCCGTTGATTCATTTGAAATATCCCTTTTTGATGATGCTTGCTATGCTTGTGGCCATGATGCTAATATGAATGATGCTTATGGAGATGAACTTGCTATCGTTCCTTGTGTTAAGAATGAAATTGTTGCTATTGCACCCACACATGATAGTCCTATTATCTTTTTCAATTCTCCAAACTACACTATATCAAAGAAATTTGCACTTATTAAGGATTACACTGATGGGTTACATTCTACCATTACACATGATGATTTTGTTGAATATAATATGCATGTGCTTGCTGCTCCTACTTGCAATTATTATGAGAGAGGAGCTATATCTCCACCTCTCTATGTTTCCAAACACGATAGAATTGCAAGAAACCGCTTATGCTATGTATTGGCCTTTACTTGATGTGCATGAATTGTTCTTGTATGACATGCTGATGCATAGGAAGAGAGTTAGACTTCGTCATTGCATGATATATGTTGCTTTGTGCTCACTACTAAATGCCAAATCATTGTTAATTACAATCGGCTTTGATATACCTTGGTATTCGGGTGGATTCATTACTTGAGCACTTTAAGCCTAGCTTAATGGCTTTAAAGAAAGCACTGCCAGGGAGACAACCTGGAAGTTTTAGAGAGTCATTTGTTTTTGTTGAGTGCTTGTATAAAGTTTAAAAACAAAAAAATATAGAGGCGAACTTAAAACATTTCACAAAAGAGAAGCGATTGAAAGTTGATGCATTGCGGAAATGAGGGTCGACATTGAACACTTGTGTTCATGCTCATTGAAACAATGTAGATTTTTTCATGAAGATTCTCACAAAAATAATTATTCCCTTGTACAATTCCATTGTATTATAAAAATAATGTGCCAAGTTTTGCCTTTAGGATGTTTAGGTTGCTTGTTGGTTTGTGCGGTGCAAAACAGAAACTTTGGCTGTAGTGCGCGATTTTACTTTTTTACTGGAACGTTAAATGGTTCTGAAACGTTTTGCACTGTCTTTATTTACAAATTTTTTATTTTTACTAATTGTTTTAGAATATTTGGAGTACCAGAAGTATGGTGAATGTTTAGATTACTACAGTCTGTCCTGTTTAAGACAGATTCTGTTTTTGATGCATTGTTTTGCTCATTTTGATGAAACTATCGATTTTTATCGGTGGTATAAGCCATGGAAAAGTTATATTACAGTAGATACAATGAAAAATCAAAATATGAACTAGTTTGCAATAGTACTTAGAGTAGTGATTTGCTTTATTATACTAACGTATCTTACCGACTTTTCTGTTGAGTTTTGTGTGGATGAAGTGATCAAAGATCGAGGAGGTCTTGATGTGAGGAAAAGGAGGAGAGGCAAGAGCTCAAGATTGGGGATTACCAAGGCACCCCAAGTAAATATTCAAGGATACTCAAGCATCTAAGCTTGGGGATGCCCCGGAAGGCATCCCATCTTTCTTCAGCAAGTATCGGTATGTTTTCGTTTTCGTTTCGTTCATGTGATATGTGCAAATATTGGAGCGTCTTTTGCATTTAGTTTTCACTTTTGTTTTATGCACCATGCTGGTATGAGATAGTCCATGGTTGATTTATAGAATGCTCATTGCACTTAGCTTATATCTTTTGAGTGTGGCTTTATAGAATGTCTCATGTGCTTCACTTATATCATTTGAAGTTTGGATTGCCTGTTTCTCTTCACATAGAAAACCGTTGTTTGAAGAATGATCTTTTGCTTCACTTATAAATTATTTATTAGAGCATGGTCTTTTGTAGAAAGAATTGAACTCTCATGCTTCACTTAGATATATTTAGAGAGTCAAAATTAATTGGTCAATTGCATGGTTAGTCATGAAATCCTACATAAAATTTATGGATCACTGAATATGATATGTTTGATTCCTTGCAATAGTTTTGTGATATAGAGATGGAATATGTGGGAGGTACTAGTAAACAGTTGTGGTTAGTAAGAATATTGGAGTTAAGGTTTGTGATTCCCGAAGCATGCACGTATAGTCTCTCATTATGCTATGATGTTGGAGCATGATTTATTATTGATTGTCTTCCTTATGAGTGGCGGTCGGGGACGAGCGATGGTCTTTTCCTACAAATCTATCCCCCTAGGGGCATGCGTAGTAGTACTTTTCTTCAAGGGCTAATAAACTTTTGCAATAAGTATATGAGTTCTTTATGACTAATGTGTGTCCATGGATTATACGCACTCTTACCATTCTGCAATTTGCTAGCCTCTACGGTACCGTGCATTGCCCTTTCTCACATCGAGACGTGGTGCAAACTTCGCAGGTCCATCCAAACCCCGTGATATGATACGCTCTATCACACATAATCCTTATTATATCTTCCTCAAAACAACCACCATACCTACCTATTATGGCTTTTCCATGGCCATTCCGAGATATATTGCCATGCAACTTCCACCGCTTCCGTTTGATGACTTGAGCATTCATTGTCATATTGCTTTGCATGATCATATAGCTGACATAGTAGTTGTCGCTCAGCCACCATTCATCATTTTTCATACATGTTATGCTAGATCATTGCATATCTTGGTACATGCCAGAGGCATTCATATAGAGTCATATTTTGTCACAGGTATCAAGTTGTAATTTTTATTTTCTTTTGAATTATAAGTAAATAGAAGTGTGATGATCATCATTAATCATTTTTAAAGCAGTGCCCCAGTGAGGAAAGGATGATGGTGTGACGCCCAGATAATTAAGCTATAGTAATTCTCTACTAACGATGCCACGTCAGTTCAATTACTGTTGCTAATCTCATGTTAGTTCAAAACTGATTCAAATTCAAATTCAAAAATCAAGCAAACAATAAAAGTTTTCGAATATTAAAACTAAAGTGTTCGGACTGAACCAAATATTGCATAGGTAATTATGGTGGAGAAACCCCACTTTCATAAAATGTTTAAATACTCTAAAATGAATAAAACTTAGCAAGGACAATTATTTAAATGCTTCTACAATAATAAACAATTTCAAATTAAATTGTTTTAGGTGCCAAATTAATCGTAAATTAATCGTGGCAGTGGCATATTTATTAAAACTATTTTTGATACAACTTTTGTATTGTATAAATACCAAAGTTTAATAAAACAGACAGAAAAATAAATAAAAAGAAAGAGAGAAGCAAAACAAAATAAAAAGGAACCCCCCTCCCTCATTGGGCTTTGGCCCCGTAGGCTACCAGGCCGCCTGGCCGGCCCAACCGTCCACCCACTCCCCCCCATTAACCCCCACCCCGACCAAACCCTATCCGCTATCCCCCACTTTCTC
>NC_057794.1:568489104-568496872 GCF_018294505.1 Triticum aestivum
GAACGCCCCCCAACGCCGATCGCCGGCGTCGCCTCCCTCCCGGATAGGCCGTCCTCGACCTTCTCCTCGCTGACCCCGCTCTCCCTCGCCCCCCTGCCCGATCTGGATCGGGAGGGGGCCGCCCTGATGTCGCCGGCGCCCTCGACCCCGGCGCCCCGTTCACCGCTCACCGGGGCCACCGCACCGGCGCTGCCCCGTCGCATGCCGTCCACTCCGTCACCGGTGCCGCCTTGCCGGACCTCCCCAAGCCCCCTGCCAGTACCCTACGGCCCCGCCGTGAGCACCTTCCTCTCCTCGCACTCCCTCATCCCGTGTCGGACGCCGCCATGCGCTCGCGTCCCGCTGCACCTGCCACGCCCGGCGCCACTGGACCGCAGTCGCTGCAGAGCCCGCAACGGCCGCGCGCTCCCCACTCCCCCTTCTGCTGCTTCCACCGGCCGCGTCTGCGCTAGGCCACCCGCTCGCCGGCGCCCTCCATCGCGCACCACGGCCATGCCCACTGCGCCGCCCCCTGCATCCCGCTGCGCGTGCTCGCCCACCCGGCCGCGCCTCTAGCTGCGGCGCTCCCACCGCCGCACCGCCCCTGGCCTTCTCCCCGCTCACCCATGCGCCTCCTTGGCCCTGGCTTGCCGGCGCCGCTCGCCAAGGCCCGCCCCGCGGCTGGCCTGGGCAGGCGTCCAAACGGGCTCTGCCCCATTAACCCACGCTGTTAACCCGCTTTGGCCCAGTGCCAATGACACATGGGGCCCAGCCCCAGAACGTTTAATAAAAAAAGATTGAAAAACTAAATAAAAATAAAAATAAAAATGTATAATCTTTTTAATCTTCCCCAGAACGTTTAATTAATATACGCAGATGAGACGGATCTTTTTAATTTTTTTAATCTTTCCTCGGGGCTCAGAACGACGAGACGGATCCGGATACGCAGCCCGTTCATCCGCCACGCGTCCCTAGCATAGCGAACACACAACTTTCCCCCTCCGGTTCATCTGTCCGAAATCGCGAAACACCGGTACCACCTCTTACCATGTTAGGGCACCCCTAGCACCGCTACTTGTCATGTCATGCATCGCTATGCATCTATTTGCTTAAATATTTATTGTTTCTTCCCCCTCTTCTCTCGCTAGACACCGAGACCGACGCCGCTGCTACCCAGTACGACTATGGTGTTGACGACCCCTCTCTCTTGCCAGAGCAACCAGGCAAGCCCCCCCCCCTTGAGAACCGGATATCGCCTACTCTCCTCTATAATGCTTGCATTAGAGTAGTGTAGCATGTTACTGCTTTCCGTAATCCTATCGTGATGCATAGCCTATCCTTGCTACTACTATTGTTACCTTTACCTGCAATCCTAATGCTTAGTATAGGATGCTAGTTTATCATCAGTGGCCATACATTCTTGTCCGTCTGCCATGCTATACTATCGGGCCGTGATCACTCGGGAGGTGATCACGGGTATATACTTATACATAATATATGATACTTGTGATGACTAAAGACGGGTTGGCTCGTAGGAGTACCCGCGAGTGATTCGCGGATTGGGTCCGAAAGGACATTCGTCCCGACGGCCCTCTAAGTGGATCTTTGTGGCGAAGCGACAGGGCAGGTTGAGACCACCTAGGAGAGAGGTGGGCCTGGCCCTGGTCGGCGTTCGCGGTTATTTCAAGATAACACGTTTCATGAGATCTTGGTATTTGATCTGAGTCTGGCCACTGGCCTATATGCACTAACCATCTACGCGGGGACAATTATGGTTATTCGACGTCGTGGTATCAGCCGAAGCCTTCGTGACGTCAGCGACTGAGCGGCGCGCGCCGGATTGGAATGTAAGCCTGCTCTTGTATTAAGGGGGCTAGTTCTGCTTCCGGCCGCCCTCGCAGCGTGCAGGTGTGCAATGGGCGATGGGCCCAGACCCCTGCGCCATAGGATTTAGACTGGCGTGCTGACCTCTATGTTGTGCCTAGGTAGGGCTGCGACATGTTGATCTTCCGAGGCCGGGCATGACCCAGGAAAGTGTGTCCGGCCAAATGGGATCGAGCGTGTTGGTTATGTGGTGCACCCCTGCAGGGAAGTTAATCTATTCGAATAGCCGTGATCTTTGGTAAGAGGACGACTTGGAGTTGTACCTTGACCTTATGACAACTAGAACCAGATAATTAATAAAACACACCCTTCCAAGTGCCAGATACAATCGGTGATCACTCTCTCACAGGGCGACGAGGGGACGATCATCGGTTAGGGTTATGCTACACGATGCTACTTGGTGAACTTACCATCTACTCTCTTCTCCTGCTGCAAGATGGAGGGTACCAGAAGCGTAGTCTTCGAAAGGACTAGCTATCCCCCTCTTATTCCAACATTCTGCAGTTCAGTCCACATATGATACCCTTAATCCATTTGATACCAATGCATACATATGTAGTGTAGCTCCTTGCTTGCGAGTACTTTGGATGAGTACTCACGGTTGCTTTTCTCCCGCTTTTTCCACCTTCCTATACTCGATTGCTACGACCATACGTTGGAGCCCAGGAGCCATACGCCAACGTCGATGACGACTACTACTACTCGGGAGGTGCCTACTACTACGTGCAGCCCGCTGACGACGACCAAGAGTACTTTAGGAGGATCCCAGGTAGGAGGCCTGCGCCTCTTTCGATCTGTATCCCAGTTTGTGCTAGCCTTCTTAAGGCAAACTTGTTTAACTTATGTCTGTACTTAGATATTGTTGCTTCCGCTGACTCGTCTATGATCGAGCACTTGTATTCGAGCCCTCGAGGCCTCTGGCTTGTAATATGATACTTGTATGACTTATTTTATTTGTAGGGTTGTGTTGTGATATCTTCCCGTGAGTCCCTGATCTTGATCGTACACGTTTGCGTGTATGATTAGTGTACGGTCAAATCGGGGGCGTCAGAGATGGAGACCAGGATTCCCCCACAAGTCGGGATGAGACTCCGGACAATGAGAGAAAAAATATAAAAGAAGAAAAAAGAAAGAAGAACAAAAAGAAAGAAAGAAATAAAAATAAAAAATAATAAAAAGAGAGAAGGGGCATTGTTAGTATCCTTTACCATACTTGTGCTTCAAAGTAGCACCATGTTTTTAATATGGAGAGTCTCCTATGTTTGTCACGTTCATATACTAGTGAAAAAATTTCATTATTGGACACTGGTGCGCGTCGGTCCTAAACAAAAGGTTTAAAACCCCTTTCCACGATGGCATTTGGAACAGTCGCCAAGTGAGTGTGGGTGATAGGGGGGGGGGTCCTTCCCACACGACCCAAAAACCATGGGGGATAGGGCCCCTACAGTACTCCTACTCGTTTATGCTCGCATTGCCATCGCAGTCAGTATTCTGTGGTGCTACGTTTACGATGCGCGGCCCATCACAACCGGTTCACTATTATAGAACGTGTATGATGCGCGGCCCATCAAAAACGGTTCATCATTAATAAGATTAGCTAATCATCGTACGAGTGTCGAACAGGATTACAAAACGTCGGACCGTCGTAACATCGTCGTACACGACAACTATTGTGCATGCTATTCTATGGTGCAACGTTTACGATGAATACTTCATCAGAAAAAGTTCATGGTTGCGAATCGTGTATGATAAGGCAACTAACACAAACGTTTAGTTTGCTTGCATCGTTTGTGATATTGTCTGACATCGCACACGCTTGGCAAACAGCAACTGTGTGCATGCTTGCACACATTTCCTCTCTGTTAACTGTGTCGGATTATGGTGCATATCGCAAACGTTTGTGTTTTACCAACCGTGTGTGCCGTAACAACCTGGAGAGCGTAATTTCACTGCAATTTAATTGCTACTTTTCCAAATTGTACCGGATTTGGATTTGAATTTGAATGTATGCTAAAGCTTTATTCATATCCATCAGGTTCAAACAACCAATGCATTATTCGATTCATAGGTACATATGTTAAAGAATTACATAAGAACCAAATAAAGAATGGTGAACCACAGTTGTATAGTTGTACTATTAAAGATGGTTAAGAAAGAGGCGAAATATATTCTGGTTGCTGAACAAGATGAAGCGGAATGCCCATATTGTGCCCTCCTCCATGCAGAAGGCACGCGCGACTCTAGTCCAACCCCTTGTGATGGCCGACCATCCATCCTTCACGGTCTTCATGAAAACATCTAGATAATCATCGTGTTCTGGTAGAAATACTTTAACCTTTGCATGCCCACCAATCATGTAGTTTGAGAGGTAATCTTGAGTAAACTGCTTTGGCAACCACTGCAAAGGAATAAAATTTCAGACATTGTCATCTAACACAACTCATTATGGGTAGTAAAAAGAAGGCTGCAGAGTTCTTTCTTACCATCCTGCAGTTCACTGTTGTCTTGAATAAAGTGTAAACAAATAGTTTAATTGCCATCTTTGGACCCATTTTACTAACAATCTTTATCAGCTTCCTCACTTGATGCTGGTTCATCGATATCTCATTGCCCCATACGCAGAAAGGGTTGAAACACGGATCTTTACCAATGACACATGTACCTAAAAGCACCAAGTTAATATTAGAAGCTAAACAGCAATGAGACAATGATGTAGTACAACACTCTTTTATAATATGTCTATATACATCCGTATGTGGTAGTCCATTTGAAATCTCTAAAAAGAACAAATATTTAGGAACGGAGGGAGTATCTTATAACATCCAATATACTCACATATTAGATGAATTAACATCTTATATTATGGACCGAAAGGAGTTTAGTTTGTTCTTCTAAATTATCTGCTGCTGTATCCATGGGTTTCAATTAGTTTGAGCTAGTTCAGGCTCAAATAGCCCTAAAGTATATCTAAACATGAGGGCTATTTTGAGCTTGTTGACCCACCCAAAAAAACTAGTATCCAACCCAAGAGGTGCTAATTGGAGCTAGTTCTCCTGGTGCATTTATTGTCAATCTAACCCTGCCATCCAAACAACTCTTTGGATGGAGTTAGTTCAGGGTTAGTAATGAGCTAGAAACTAACTCTAACCTCTAGCTAAGTTGAGTATCCAAACATGGTTGTGTTGTTGCTGTTGCTGCTGCTCTTCTACGTATATCTAGACATCATTAGAACATTAATGTAACACTCTTCCTTGTTGCTATGTAGCCTAGGATTGCATATTACGACATTAAGTACAATGCATGTTGCTATGTAGCCTCAGATATATCACATATGTCCCTAGTTAACCTAAGGAAAAATGGGTTGTAGATATATTCAGTTAAAAGTCCGATTCACCGATTAGTCCCTTATCAGCCGCCGGCCTATATGGTACCAGCTACGGATATCCTGAATAGTGAGCACATATATATAAGCCATGGGATGAAACTAACCTTGATGGAAAACAACAGTTGTTCCCAAAATTGTCCTGTGTAGGTACATCAAGAGGCATGTTAAGCACAACAGGCTAAACATCAACCAAAATTACACATGGCAGACAAAATAATCTCCAAAAGATAGCTTCAGCGTGCAGGTTTAAGCACGCAAGTAAAGCAAAACAAGTGGAAAGGTGTGCTAACTGCAATAGGCCTAACATTTAACAACAAGCAAACATGGTCATTCAAACTGGTATTGTGTCGGTCTAAGTACACTGGTTATGGTTAAATAAAAATGGAAAGGCCTGTTAACTATAAGATGCAACAACCAAATCTAGTCATTCATAGTGGTATTGTTGAAACTGGTACTGATGAAATTGAACTGCCCAGTTCATACTTGCACATATAGAACATCATGTTGTGAATAACTGGAATAAACAAGGCATACTACGAACAACCAAAGATAGCATTTGACACTGAACATATGCTAGCTACAAACAACCGAACAATCAAAAAACTTTAAAAGAGGCATATGCTAGCTATAACAGGCTTAACAGCAAGCAAATATATGCATCCCTATCGGTATGATTAAAACTCGATTGATGAAATGTACTGCACAGTAAATAATTGCACATATAGAGCATCACATTGTGAACAACTGAAATAATCAAATCATGGGTTTCCTCACTTTTCACAGATGGGCTTGTTCCCGTGGGAAGAGCACGGACCCTAGATGCGCTCCATGTTGTCGTAGATGGGCTCCTTCCCCTTGGAGGAGCACATCTGTAGGGTTCCCTCCCCGATGTCACAGACGAGCGCTTTCCCCTTGGAAGAGAACATGGGCTCTTTCCCCTTGGAAGAGCCGGAGAGGGTGCCCTCCTCGTGGTCGCCGTCGATGAGGAAGTTGTGGATCCCAAGCCAGCGTCATAGAACGTGTCCTTCAGAAATGACAATAGGGGCTCAATGGCGATGTAGAATGGAAAATCATTAACAGCGAGCCAGAGGAGATCAACGGCGGGGCCATGGATGAGATCAATGGCGGTTGAACCCGAGGGGTTGGTGGTGGGCCACATAACCTGTGACACAGCCCGCCTCAGGGCGTCGCTGTCGATGACCTCGATGTCATAGCCGACGGACGAGACATGCCCGCATACTGTAACCCACTGCTTGAGTGCCTGCCGCCAGTAATGGTCGTCAGCTTCCTCGGCGACGTCGGGCGAAGAGACTTCTATACACCTCTTTTGGGCCAGTCGCTCCTCGAGCTCCAAAGGAAGCATACCAGGCTTAGGCTGCGATGCTCTGGAGTGGGGGATGGGGTTGGGGATCTGTGGGAAATGGGGCATTTGGCAGGTGTTATCTAAGAAACTCAGGGCGGCCTGGGTATGGAGATCGGTGGGTAAGCTGCACGGGAAAACCGGCAGATGTTGACAATTGAGGCCTTGTGGCGGCGGCGGCAGCGATGGGGACTTTGCTAGGGTTTTGAGCGAGGGAGGGGGTGTGTGTGTGTGTGCGCGCACACACGCCCGAGGAGGTTTTGGTGTGTGTGTGTGTGGAGGGGGTGGGGTGTTTGAGGAAATGACGCGGGTACTGAAAATTTTACTACACGGTAGTCAAACGCGGGAGTGAAATGCCGGGCTATTGAAAATTTTGATGATAGTGCATCGCACACGGTCCGGAGATAACAACCGTGTGTTATGAAAAAGAAAAACCCTCGAGGCGGGCATATATTTTCGATGCAGGCGGGATTGGCAACAAGAAACATCGCACACGGTCCGGAGATAACAACCGTGTGTTATGAAACAGAAAAACCCTCGAAGTGGGTAGATATTTTTGAGGGGGAGCCTCATGGAGCCCAATGTACTGTGTTGATGCGTGCGTGACAGGTGCACCGGCATGGCACACGGTTAGTTTGAGTGAACCGTGTTTGTTGCGTCATCCGACTTGTCTAATGTTCATAAATTTGGCGAAAAATGATGCGGGAGAGGGTCAGAACATGAACACACTTGTATGTGCACCAAATTTATGTACCAAAAGGGTGGTTTGATTTTCAAATACAAAATGCAACTTCGATGTGGCACCTCTCTCGCAAAGTGCATGGTATTGCTTGCTCCCACCCTCTCGTGTCCACACGAAGGGAATCCTAAGCTATGAATGCATGCCCCCTCCCCCTCAACCGAGGTTCACCTAGCAAAGTGCAAAGTAGCTAGCAGCCCCCCTCATCCCTCATGTCGGCACGAAGGGAATCCTAAGTTATATATGAGTGCATGCCCCCCAACCGAGCTTCACTTTAGCAAAGTACGAAGTAGCTAGCAGACCCCCTCCCTCGTGTTGGCATGAAGGAAATCCTAGCTAAGCTAGGAATGCATGCCCTCCCCCCAACCGAGGTTCACCCTAGCAAAGTGTGAAGTAGCTAGCATCCACCCTCCCTCGTGGC
>NC_057794.1:568497245-568502185 GCF_018294505.1 Triticum aestivum
GTGCGATGTAGCAACCCCCCCCCCACACACACAAACACTTTCAGTTGGCAGGCCAGAGAGGCATATATCTCACCAAGATGGATCGTAAAACGGACCAAGAATAATCCACCTTGGTCGTACAACCTCTCTCTTGTTGTTGGTCAAAGTGATGGCCATCCATGCGACCCCGGAGATGGGCTAGCTCGCCAATAATCACGCAAGTAGCTAGTCCCCGAAGACAACCATTGCATGTGTGTGGCCCAAACATATGTATGAAGAGGTGTGTTTTTTGAGTAACAATGAACAACTTTGATGTGGCACCATGATTTCGAACTAGAAATCCCACACTGAGTGAGGGTTAGGTTGACGATGCATATGTATGTTACACCACACTTCAAGCCAACGACGACGATTCATATATGCATGCATGCGTGCATAGTATCTGCGCTCAAACTTAATTAAGTCTGAATCTCACCATGACCTATACTACGATAACACTAACCAAATGAAGAATCGGCCATGGTAACCTATCTTGTTGTTGGTCAAGGTGATCATGGATGTCCACGCGGGCCCACGATTATATAAGCTTGTCGTCGATAACCACGCGAGGGAGTGTATTGTTCGAACGCAACCACTACATGCATAGGTATGGAGGTGATGCATGCATGCATGTTTGATTACGCAACATTGATCTGGCGCGTGTGTCAAAAATCGTACACTAGCTCCCCACACAAAGCGAGATCGGTTCATGATGGTGTCGTTGTACTAGCCACTTCGACTCGATGGGAGGGATTCATGCGTACACATGCATATGTGTGTGCTCAAAGTGTATCATGCATGTCATCCCAGAGCAAAAATAACAATCCCCTCCTAAGTCAAATTAACCTCTCTTGTTGTCAGGCAAAAAGAAGTGATGGACCAAGCGGGCCCACAGATGGAAAGCATCGATATCGCTGATAACCGCTTAAGTGGGTGCGAGAGGACAACCACCACCGCTTTGCATGTGGGCCAAACATATATATGTTGAATACCCAAAATGCACAACTTCGATGTGCCACATGCCTCAAAAACCGTAAACCATGCACCCACATAGAGCGAGGTTCATATCAAGCGTACTACATATGATGGTCCCCTTCCCCCCTCTTCACCGCATACTATATGCTCCTGCCGTAATATATGTACAACCCAAAAGAATCCTCATCGATGGTGAAATTAATTAACCTCTCCCGATGTAGGTCAAAGTGATGCATGCATGCATCGACGATGGCCTCGTGGGCCCACAGATGGAAGCGTCACACGTGAGTGTCCTAACTAGGATATATATGCATGTGGCCCAAAAAGGTGTTGTGTGATGTTTGAATAACCAAGTTCACAATTTTGATGTGGCACGTGCCTCGGTAACCAAAAAGTCCCGACATTGAGTGAGGTGTACCTATTCACGGACGCATATGTATAGTATATATGCTAGTCCCTTCCCACCTCTTCGACACATACTATATACCACCATAACACAAAAAAATATTATACCTTCTGGTCAAGTTAACCTCACTGCCGGCTGTTCGTCAAAGTGATGGACGACGACCTCGTGGGCCCATAGAAATCGTCACACACGAGTATCGAGTGTCGTGTAGGACAACCATCGACTGCATGTGGCCAAAACATTTATGTATGAAAGGGTTGTGTAATGTTTTAAATAACGATTTCACGACTCTGATGTGGCACCAGCCTGCCTAACAAAACGGCCAACCCACACGGTGGCTCACAACTCGTAGTGTACTGCGAGCCACCCGCCACCCCTAGACGCACACACCCACACACACCGCGAATCCACCGCAACTACGATGCATGTTAAATTAATTATCCCGCAGTGTACATAGATGTTACCAAAGGAGGGACGTTTTAATTTCAAAAAAATTCACAGATATCATTAAGACATTTTAGTACATTGATTGATTGACTTTCTATGGGTATAATGTGCAAAAATCAAATTTGAGCTACATGCACACGTGGCAGTTCACCTAAATGGATTGCAAAAACACATGTGTCTTACTGGGTGCATGTTTACTCCCCGTGCAACAAATTTCAAATATTGAGAATCTTGATTTTTAAATTCTAGTACATCCAAAACTTATTTGGAATTCATGAAACTTATCATGTTGTCATATGGACACCAATACAAAGTGGCTACTTTTTTTTGTCAAATTTGATACCAGTTTTGATGTAATCTTTATCTAATTACAGACGGGAGATTATTAATAATTAGGAACCAATATTCCAAACGGATTATTTATTCGAACCGTGAGCGTTAGACCAACAATGGATACGTGCCATGCTTCGGTTAAGCAATAAAGCGGCAACATTAATCATCCAAATAGAAAAACAATATATGTGCCACCGCGTGACCCGTGTGGCATGCGAGCAGGCATGAGTTGACGGGAAGCATGCGAGCAGTCCACCACGCTGACAGACGAGGAGGCGTGCGTGCAGGTGTGTGAATTGATGGAGGCGTGCTCGCTGCGCAATGTCATCGGGAGGCCTGCGAGTAGCCGTGTGAAACTTTGGTAGGCATGCCAGCAGTCCGGTGCGTAGGCTCACCGGGAGGAGAAACATCGGTTTGACCGCCACCCGCCTCTCTCCCACAACTCCCACTACTCCATATTAATGGTGTGCCCGAGCGGCCACACCACCCATCCTCCCTATGCACACACAATCCTCTCTCTCCACTTGCAACCTCGATGCAGCTCTCAGTCCTCAAAGCCGTCAGTGTATGAGGATGCCGCCGAAGCGCCCCATCGGAGGGAGTGGTGACGCCGGGGCTGCTAAAGCACCGGAGCACGGCGTGGAGATGGGGACAGAGGTTGCCGTCACTGCCGACGAGTTATTGCTGCACCCTGACGTCGTCGACGGCGTCGAGCTTCCACAGCCGGAGGCGGAGTTCCACACCGACTCCGACGACCACTCCGGCGACGACTCCGACGACCACGGACATCTGGTTAGTCATCTATACCCATTCATGTGTCAAATAGATCATAGGGTTTCTCTGGTTACTCCTGCCTCCCCCTTTTTGGAATAGAAATCATGTGGTTATATTCTCTCAATCCATGAAATCTGAGTAACTTTTGTTAGATCTGTGTACTGTATAGATTGTTTGAATGGTACAGGTGATAAGTGATTAGTTGTTTCATCTGTGCAAATGATTTCTGCTAGTAATCCGACTAGGGTTAGTGTTCGTGCTAATAATTCCCAGCCAGGACTTTACAATTGATTTTGAATGACCTACATATGTTTGTGCCATTATTTTCTTCAAGATTAGTCTGTACATAGACGATTGTGCTTAAAAATTGAACCATAATATCTGAATATGTATAAATAAATAAATAGCCATAAATTCCTAATCCTACTTCACGACATGTAATCAGTGATTTGATGCCAAATTTATTTTACTATATGTATAGATGCTATCTCATGATGTGGACAGCGAGGAGGAAGATGCCCAGAGGAGGTACAAGAGGCAAATTCTGAGGGAGCTGATACGTCTCCAACGTATCTATAACTTTGATTGTTACATGCTATTATATTATCTGTTTTGGATGTTAATGGGCTTATTTATACACTTTTATATTATTTTTGGGACTAAATTACTAACCCAAGGCCCAGCGCAAATTGTTGTTTTTTTTTGCCTTTTCAGTGTTTCACAGAAAAGGAATACCAAATGGAATCCAAACGGAATGAAACCTTCGGGACTTGGAGTGGACGTCAAGAAATCAACAAGGAGGCCGTGAGGTAGGGAGGCGCGCCTGCCCCCTGGGCGCGCCCCCACCCTCATGGGCCCCTCGTAGCTCCACCGACCTACTTCTTCCTCCTATATATATCCATATACCCCGAAAACATCCAGGAGCACCACGAAACCCTATTTCCACCGTCGCAACCTTCTGTACCCAAGAGATCCCATCTTGGGGCCTTTTCCGGAGCTCCACCTGAGGGGGAATCAATCACAGAGGGCTTCTACATCAACACCATAGCCTCCCCGATGATGTGTGAGTAGTTTACCTCAGACCATCGGGTCCATAGTTATTAGCTAGATGACTTCTTCGCTCTCTTTGGATCTCAATACATTGTTCTCCTCGATCTTCTTGGAGATCTATTCGATGTAACTCTTTTGGCGGTGTGTTTGTCGAGATCCGATGAATTGTGGGTTTATGATCAAGTTTATCTATGAACAATATTTGATTCTTCTCATAAATCTTTTATGTATGATTGGTTATCTTTGCAAGTCTCTTCGAATTATCAGTTTGGTTTGGCCTACTAGATTGATCTTTCTTGCATGGGAGAAGTGCTTAGCTTTTGTAACATCCCAAATTTTCAATTTGGAATGTTATACATAAGTCATTTATGCATATCATATTTTATTGCATTTTGTTTTGTGATCCTCGAAACACTAAGCAACTCAAGGACCCTCGGAGAGAGTTGGGGATTTTTCCTCGTTCTCATATTTGAACTTTTCTCAAATATTGAAACAAGGATCACTTTGGTTTTAATTATTTTTCCCTCCGAAAATATTTCATATTAAAATATAAGAGAGGAGATAATATGACTTCTCCAAAATAAAGGAAATATGGGAGGAAAATATTTAAAACAAATAGATTTAATACTATTTTATTTGTATTAGGAAAAATATGCGTTTTTCAAAATTGCATAAGAGTTCTAAATAAATGTTCACCTTGTCCGGCATATTTTTAGAGGACGGAGAAAATTTATTTTGGAATTTTTGGGGTCCGTTTAGTATTTCTTTTCTTTGTTTTTCTGTGACCTTTTTTTTAAAAGGAAACCGACCTACCGGGCCGTGACCGCCTGGGACACCGACCCGACTGGCCTCTTATAAGCCGCGGCCCGCCAGCCCCCCCAAACCCTAGCCACCCCAAGCCCCGCACCCCAGCCGCCGCCGCCCGCTGTCGCCGCCG
>NC_057794.1:568502525-568510242 GCF_018294505.1 Triticum aestivum
CCATGCCGCCTTCCGCCGTCGCCGCGCCGCACCGCGCCGCCGACCCCGCCGCCATCACGTTTGCCGAGGTAGCCGCCGATTTTTTTATAACCATTCGGTTTTATTTTGAAAACCTAGATTCGTCTTTTAGATTAGTCTGGTTTGGTTTTTTCCGTCAGTTTATTTATTTTGCGGACGTTCATCCGTACGTTCGTTTTAACGAACGCCATTGATCCGTTAGTCACAGACAGCGAACGTTCGTTCGTCAGCCAGTTCGTCAGTTTTCTTTTTCCAGAGTTTTCCGCGATTATTTTCGATCGCGATTTCCGCCCTGTTTTTCATTTTATTTTATCTTTTTGCTTGTTAGTCGGAATCAGGCGATTCAAGCGCCTGGATCTTCGTCTAGAAGCCCTCTTTCTATTTAACCAACTTGAACAAGATTTTGGTACTGTAAAATTTGACTTTAGTCCAGATTAGTAATTGTATCTTGTTACTTTCGTAGTTTGAGTTTTGTTGCTCCGTTTGATTTCATTCTTTTTGCAAACCGGAGTTCTTCAGTTGAACTTTCTGGTTAGATCTTCTTATTTGAGTTTTACCCATGCATCTTTGCTTGATTGCTTATGTATGCTATTGTTTGTTTGCGATAGAACACCCAGAGTGCGAAGCGCGCTACTACGAGTCCCTAGGATTTGTAGATCGTCAGCAAGGCAAGTAACACTTTGATCATACCCCTTTATCACCCAGTTTTATGCATTAGTTTCAACCCTCACACATTGCATGAGTAGGATCTCTTAACATGTGGGTCTGGGAAGTAGATGATGAGGTAGAACCTATTACCTGTTTTATTATCAAACCCATGGGAGTTACTTCTATGTTATGCTTATATTGCCATGCTATGCTCGTAGAAGTGGATCGGGTTTGGGTGTATCCATGACAGATGTGAGTTGTTAATTAATGGTTCAACTTAAGGTGGCTACTTTAATACACATCTGGGTGGATTGCTTGTGGGCACCTGGAGAATCCAGTGTTGTCCTAGGATATCCCGGAGTACCCATGTGATCATCCTACGGTCCGCCACCCAGGCTCAAAGGGATCGTAAGACTATTCATGCTAGAAACTTCCATGTGCAGCCACAAGCCATTATGGGCTCTGGCATAGTTGAGTAAGTTGTGTGAGCTCTTGAAGAGGTGGACTAGCAGATGTAGGGGATTGTAGGTGTACCGGTCCGCCCGGAGTAGAGAGCAAATGCTTCTGAAAGTTTGTGTCTCGATCATCCATTTCACAAACACCATGTAGTGCGAGAAATCCAACGGAGGAGATCGAGTCTTGTGGGGAAAAGTGTGCAAACCTCTGTAGAGTGTACAAACTAATCATGGTTAGCCGTGTCCCTGGTTATGGACAACTTGAGTATCTGGTTTGTGGATTATCATATGGATCTCATCACTCTAAATTAATGTTTTGGGTTGATAATTACTTTTAATTGGGATTGAGTTGGAGGAACCTTCTCAATGTTGTTCAACTACCATGACAGTTAAATAAAATGTATTCCTTTGTTGTAGGGAAAAATTAGCTTTTCGCAAAACATTTTAACCATAGAGCCTCCACCAGCCATATATGCATGTAGTGATAGTTTTTATCTGTTCATTACTCTCCATGTGCTGACCCGTTTTCGGGCTACAACGTATCATGTTGCCGACTTTTCAGACGACGAGTAAGGTGCGATAGGTCGTTTGTCATGCACTCAGCTATGCCGTTGGAGTTGATGGACTCACTTTATCTTCCAAGCCTTCCACTGTTATTGTATTAAATGGCCTTAAGCCATATTTATTGTAATAAGTTCTCTCTTGAGACATTCGATTTAATAAGTGTGTGATTGCCATTCTATTATAAATCCTTCGAGTACTGTGTGTGTCAGTATTACCGATCCAGGGATGACACTGAAGCACAGAGACTGGACCGTTTGAGGTCGGGTCGCTACAAGATGGTATCAGAGCACATGCTGAATGTAGGACACGACCACTAAGAAAAACCATAGGCCACTCTTCTCTACCTATTTCTGACTCCTCTCCACTTACTACTCTTTAGGATGGCGGACACAAGGAACAAGTTTGCACAACTGGATGAAGACACACCTTTTGGATGACACTTGAAGGAAGTCACTAAGTACCTAAACATTGGAATACCAAGCTTCACCGGGACCTATACCGCCACTTTACCAGAAGAGGAGCGCCAGATGATTCAAGTTCAAGTTCCAGGAAGGATGTTCACGCCAGTCACTAAACCCACAGAGTTTTCCTTTGATGCACCCACCTGGAGTATAGGCAAGAGTATGGCAGCCCACATTGTTATAGGATGCATCGGCGAAGTTTACCACAAGGAGCTTAAGGACACTATCTACCAGATTTGTGGGCACCGAGATGAGCAATGGGAGATGATCAGCACCAGGAAGGACAGGTCCATTAATTGCAGCATTCATCCAGGAATTAAACCATCATATTTGTCGCCAGGAGAACCAGATGTGCGCAAGCATCATGGATTTGAAGAAGGCGATGATCAGGATCACAGAGCTAGAAGAAGAGTTGAAGTCTACACGCGATGGATATGAGGAGGAAATGATGATACTTGTGGAGAGGAATGACGACATGACAAGGAAGCTACGAGTTTTCATGGGAGACCCCGCGCCCGGAGGAGAAGACGACAAACCTAAGAAGATTCGTTCTGAAGACTACATCATCATTGACGACACCGACTCCGACCCTGATAGTAGTGATGATGACTATGAAGACGAAGCTGGAGCGGATATTATGGAGTCTTCCACCGATCAAAATTTCTAGTAGACCACCATATAATTAGTAGTATTCCCCCAAGTAAATATTAGTAGTCCGAGCACTGTAACGATAGTTAGAGCGATTATATGCCCTTGCTTGATTGATTGAGTGATATGATACGATTGTGTTTGTCTCATGTGCACATGGGCAGTGTTTTCTCATTAGACCTCATTCTATTCTAATATCTTCCCTCTAAACCCATCAGATGCCTGCGAGACGTGACCCCGGTTTTGCTTTCCCACTGGACCTCACTCAGTTGATCCAACAGCAGAATACATTGATGCAGTTGTTAGTTCAGAAACAAGGCAACAACAATAACAACAACCCTCTGCCACCACCACCAGTTGACAACTTAGCCCACTTTCTGAGGTTGCAGCCGCTGGTGTTTTCCAGTAGCACCGAGCCAATAGTTGGTGATGATTGGCTACGTAGGATTGGAAGGGAGTTAACCACTGCCAGTTGCACAGATGCTGAGAAGGTGTGTTTTGCCGCACACCAATTGGATGGACCCACAGACGCATGGTGGCAGAATTACACAACCACTGTTCCTATAGCCAATGTCACTTGGGAGCAGTTTCAGCAAGCATTCCGCACCACCCATGTATCCACTAGAGTTATGAGCATGAAGAAGCGTGAGTTTCGGAACTTATGCCAAGGGAACCGTATTGTAGGGCAGTACGTGGAGGAGTTTAGTAAGTTATCCCGCTATGCTCCAGATGATGTGGCCACAGATGCCGCGATGTAGGAGAAGTTTATGGAAGGGCTGAATGATGAGATGAGTATGCAGTTAATGGTGGCCACATTTAGCAACTACCAAGAGTTGGTAGATAAAGCTCTCATGATCGAAGGAAAGCAACAGTAGATAGAGAGCCGCAAGAGGAAATATGGACAAGGGAAGTACAATTCAGAAGCTCAGCAGAAGCCTCGCTTTACCCCGAACTTGGGAGGGCTTACCCATAACCATGGAGGCCACACTCACAATGGAGGAAGTTCTCATAATCGTAATGGCCCAAAGAATGGGAATGGGAATGGAGCAAGCAGCAATCAGAACTGCTCCAATCCAGCCACACCCGCCAAGAGGGACCTAAGCCACGTTGCTTGTTTCAAGTGCGGGAAGACTGGACACTATGCCACTGAGTGCCCTGAAGCGAAGAACATAAATGGTAATGGTAGATCTGGGAAGAAGCCCAATCCATTTAACCAAGCACAAGTGAACCACGTGAACGTGGAGGAGGTTGAAGAGCAACCAGTTGGAGTTATTGGTATGTTTTAAGTTAAGTCATTTACCGCAATCGTACTTTTCGATACTGGTGCATCGCATTCATACATATCAAGGGGATTTGTGGATAAGTATAAGTTGCCCACTAAAGTTCTCAAGACACCTATGCTAGTAACCTCACCCAGAGCAGAGTATATGGCAAGCAGTGGATGTTTTCAGATGCCACTAACCATAGGTAGTCATGTTTTCCCCTCTGAACTTGATAATTTTGGATTCGCAAGGATTGGATGTGATACTAGGAATGGATTGGCTGTCTATGTATGGAGGAAACATCGGTTGTGCCAGTAAGTCAATTCTACTTACCACACCGAAGGGAAAAAGGACAAGTACCCACTGCCGATGATCAATGATCTGTTTGACCAGCTGCAAGGAGCTAAAGTGTTTTCAAAGATCGATCTGCGATCAGGATATCACCAGCTAAAGATTCAAGAAAAGGATATACCTAAGACAACTTTTACCACAAGGTATGGGCTATATGAGTACATAGTTATGTCATTTGGATTGACTAATGCCCCTGCATATTTCATGAGTATGATGAATAAGGTGTTAATGGAGTTCTTTGATAAGTTTGTTTTGGTGTTCATTGATGATATCTTGGTATACTCAAAGGATGAAGAGGAACACAAGGAGCATTTGCGTTTAGTTCTTGAGAAGCTCGGGGAACATCAGTTATATGCCAAGTTCAGCAAATGTGAGTTTTGGTTGAAGAAAGTTGGATTTCTTGGACATGTTATATCAGGAGAAGGTATAGCAGTAGATCCTACCAAGGTTAAATCAGTCACTGAGTGGTTGGGACCCACCTCAGTTGGAGAGATCCGCAGTTTTCTTAGACTCGCGGGATACTATCGGAGATTCATTGAAAATTTCTCTAAGATTGCGAAGCCTATGACGACGTTGTTGAATAAGGACACTAAGTTCCATTGGATTGAAGAATCTGAAGCAAGTTTCCAGGAGTTGAAGAGACGTTTGACTATGGCTCCAGTGCTGATTCTACCGGATATACACAAGGATTTCCAAGTGTATTGCGACGCATCTCGCTTAGGACTTGGAGGAGTACTTATGCAAGACGGAAGAGTTTTTTCATATGCCTCACGACAACTTTGACTGCATGAGTTGAATTATGCCACGCATGATTTGGAGTTGGCAGCGGTAGTGCATGCGCTAAAAACTTGGAGACATTTTCTTATTGGGAACCATTGTGATGTGTACATGGATCATAAGACTTTGAAGTACATTTTCACATAGAAGGAGTTGAACCTCTAGCAAAGGAGATGGTTGGAGCTTATAAAGGATTATGATATGAAATTGCACTATCATCCAGGCAAGGACAATGTCGTAGCAGACGCTTTGAGCCGGAAGAGTTATGCCAATACCTTAGTAACAGGAGGTTTGCCAAGAGAGTTAGCAGAAGATTTCAGGGAGCTACGTTTAGAGATTGTTCCTAGAGGTTTTGTTACAGCCATGGAAGTTCAGTCGGCATTGTTGGGAAAGATTCGAGAAGCCCAGAAGGAGGACAAAGAAATTGTCGAGATAAAGGAGAAGATGAGTGAAGGCAAAGCCAAAGGTTTTCGTGAGGATGAGCACGACACCTTCTGGTTCGAGGACCGGATATATGTGCCCAATAATGCAGAGACCAGGAAGTTAATACTACAGGATGCTCATGACTCGCCATACTCGATACACCCCGGAAACACCAAGATGTATTTGGATCTGAAGGAGCATTTCTGGTGGACTGGTATGAAGAAGGATATTGCCGAGTATGTAGCCGTATGTGACGTGTGTCAAAGAGTGAAGGAAGAACATCAGAAGCCAGCAGGATTATTGCAGCCTATGCCAATACCCGTATGGAAGTGGGATAAGCTTGGCATGGATTTTATCACCGGATTACCCAGGACCTGATCGGGATACGATTCTATCTGGGTAGTAGTGGACCGCTTGACCAAAGTAGCTCACTTTATCCTAGTGAAAACCACATATACAAGTGCGAAGTTGTCCAAGATATACATGACCAAGATCGTATGTCTGCACGGAGTCCCAGGACCATCGTATCAGATAGAGGAACACATTTGACTTCAAAGTTTTGGCACCAACTGCACCAGACTTTGGGAACCAGGCTGGAGTTTAGTATAGCTTTTCACCCGGAGACAGATGGACAGACCGAGAGAGTCAATCATATTCTAGAGGACATGTTGAGAGCTTGTGTGTTAGACTACGGGTCTAGTTGGGATGATAATTTACCCTACGTGGAGTTCTCGTACAACAACAACTACCAGACTAGTTTGAAGATGGCACCGTTTGAAGCCTTGTACAGAAGAAGATGTCGAACATCGTTAATGTGGGATGAAGTTGGAGACCGCCAGTTGTTTGGACCGGATTTGATTAAGGAGTCTGAAGAGAAGGTTAAGCCGATTCGAGACAGACTGAAGGTAGCTCAGTCCAGACAAAAGAGTTATGCTGACTCAAAACGCAAGGAGGTAGCCTATGAAATCGGAGACACAGCATATCTGCGAGTGTCACCTCTTCGAGGAGTTAAGCGTTTTGGAGTTAAGGGAAAGTTAGCCCGAGATTTGTAGGACCATACTGAGTTTTGGAACGCATGGGAGAGGTTGCCTACAAGTTGGAATTACCCGAAGGACTGTCAGGAGTACATGATGTGTTTCACGTTTCCCAGTTTAAGAAGTGTCATGCCGAGATGGCCGATATTCCTCTAAGAGATACAGTGCCCCTGGAAGCAATTTAGTTGGACAGTGATTTGACGTTTGAGAAGAAGCCTGTCAAGATTCTCGAGTTTGCCAGTCGAGTTACCCGCAGCAAGGTTAACAAGTTTTGCAAAGTTCAGTGGAGCCACCATACAGAGGACGAAGCCACCTGGGAACGAGAGGATGATATACGCAAGGACCACCCACACCTATTTTCCAACCAACCCGAATCTCGAGGGCAAGATTCATCTTAACAGGGGTAGGTTTGTAACATCCCAAATTTTCAATTTGGAATATTATACATAGGTCATTCATGCATATCATATTTTATTGCATTTCCTTTTGTGATCCTCAAAATCCTAAGCAACTCAAGGACCCTCGGAGAGAGTTGGGGATTTTTCCTCGTTTTCATATTTGAACTTTTCTCAAATATTGAAACAAGGATCACTTTGGTTTTAATTATTTTTCCCTCCGTATATATTTCATATTAAAATATAAGAGAGGAGATAATATGACTTCTCCAAAATAAAGGAAATATGGGAGGGAAAATATTAAAAACAAATAAACATTTTTATTTGGATTTAATGCTATTTTATTTAAATTAGGGAAAATATGCGTCCTAAATAAATGTTCACTTCGTCAGGCATATTTTTAGAGGACGGGACAAATTTATTTCAGAATTTTTGGGGTCTGTTTAGTATTTCTTTGCTTTGTTTTTCTGCGACATGTTTAGAAAAAAGGAAACCGACCTATCGGGCCCTGTCCGCCTTAGACACCAACCCGGCCGGCCTCTTATAAGCCGTGGCCCGCCCGCCCCCCAAACCCTAGCCGCCCCAAGCCCCGTACCCCAGCCGCCGCCGCCCGCTCGCCGCCTCGCGCCGCCGTCGCCCTCTATCGCCGCCGCCGCTGCCCCCTGCGCCACCTCGCACCGC
>NC_057794.1:568510590-568519934 GCF_018294505.1 Triticum aestivum
CGCCGCCGCCTGCCGTCGCCGCGCCGCCGACTCGCCGCCGACCCCACCGGAGTTGCCGCCGACCCTGCCGGAGTTCCCGTCGCTGCCATTGTCACGTTTGTCGAGGTAGTCGCTGGTTTTTTTTAAACCGTTCGGTTTTATTTCGAAAACCTAGATTCGTTTTTTAGATTATACCAGTTCGGTTTTTTTCCATCGGTTTATTTATTTTGCGGACGTTCATCCGTATGTTAGTTTTAACGAAAGCTGTTCATCCGTTAGTCATAGAAAGCGAACGTTCGTTCATTAGCCTGTTCGTCAGTTTTTCTTTTTCCAGGATTTTACGCGATTATTTTCGATCGCGATTTCCTCCCTGTTTTTCGTTTTAGTTTATCTTCTCGCTCGTTAGTCGGATCAGGCGATTCAAGCGCCTGGATCTTCGTCTCAAAGCCCTCTTTCTGTTTAACCAACTTGAACAAGATTTTGGTACTGTAAAATTTGATTTCAGTCCAGATTAGTAATCAGATCTTGTTTCTTTCGCAGTTTGAGTTTCGTTGCTCCGTTTGATTTGATTCTTTTTGCAAACCGGAGTTCTTCAGTTAAACTTTCTGGTTACATCTTCTTATTTGAGTTTTACTCTTGCATCTTTGCTTGATTGCTTATGTATGCTATTGTTTGTTTGCGATATAACACCAGGAGTGCGAAGCGTGCTACTACGAGTCCCTAGGATTTGCAGATCGTTAGGAAGGCAAGTAACACTTTGATCATACCCCTTTATCACCCAGTTTTATGCATTAGTCTCAACCCTCACACATTTCTTGATTAGGATCTCTTAACATGTGGGTCTGGGAAGTAGATGATGAGGTAGAACCTATTACCTGTTTTATTATCAAACCCCTGGGAGTTACTTCTACGTTATGCTTATATTGCCATGCTATGCTCGTAGACGTGTATTGGTTTTGAGTGTATCCATGACAGATGTGAGTTGTTAATTAATGGTTCAAATTCAGGTGGCTACTTTAATACACATCTGGGTGGATTGCTTGTGGGCACCTGGAGAATCTAGTGTTGTCCTAGGATATCCCGGAGTACCCGTGTGATCATCCTACGATCCGCCACCCAGGCTCAAAGGGATCGTAAGACTATTCATGCTAGAAACTTCCGTGTGCAGCCACAAGCCATTATGGGCTCTGGCATAGTTGAGTAAGTAGCGTGAGCTCTTGAAGAGGTGGACTACCATATGTAGGGGATTGTAGGTGTACCGGTCCACCCGGTGTAGAGAGCAAATGCTTCTGAAAGATTATGTCTCGGTCATCCGTTTCTCAAACACCATGTAGTACGAGAAATCCAACGGAGGAGATCGAGTCTTGTGGGGAAAAGTGCACAAACCTCTGCAGAGTGCACAAACTAATCATGGTTAACCGTGTCCCCGGTTATGGACATCTTGAGTATCTGGTTCGTGGATTATCATATGGATCTCATCACTCTAAATTAATTTGTTGGGTTGATAATTACTTTTAATTGGGATTGAGTTCGAGGAACCTTCTCAATGTTATTCAACTACCATGATAGTTAAATAAAATATATTCCTTTGTTGTAGGGAAAAATAGCTTTTTCGCAAAAAAAATTAACCATAGAGCCTCCACCAGCCATATATGCATGTAGTGATAGTTTTTATCTGTTCATTACTCTCCTGTGTTACAATGCCAGCATATTCCATGTGCTGACCCATTTTCGGGCTGCAACGTATCATGTTGCCGACTTTTCAGACAAGGAGTAAGGTGCGATAGGTCGTTTGTCATGCACTCAGCTATGCTGTTGGAGTTGATGGACTCACTTTATCTTCCAAGCCTTCCGCTGTTATCGTATTAGATGGCCTTAAGCCATTTTTATTGTAATAGGTTCTCTCTTGATACATTCGATGTAATAAGTGTGTGATTGCCACTCTGTTATAAATCCTTCGAGTACCGTGTGTGTCAGCATTACCGATCCAGGGATGACACTGAAGCACAGAGACTTGACCGTTTGAGGTCGGGTCGCTACAACTTTGGGTTCAATCTTGCGGTATCCTTTCCCAGTGACAGCAGGGGCAGCAAGGCATGTATTGTATTGTTGCCATCGAGGATAAAAAGATGGGGTTTATATCATATTGCTTGAGTTTATCCCTCTACATCATGTCATCTTGCCTAATGTGTTACTCTATTCTTATGAACTTAATACTCTAGATGCATGCTGGATAGCGGTCGATGTGTGGAGTAATAGTAGTAGATGCAGAATCGTTTTGGTCTACTTGTCGCGGACGTGATGCCTATATACATGATCATGCCTAGTTATTCTCATAATTATGCACTTTTCTATCAATTGCTCGACAGAAATTTGATCACCCACCATAATACTTATGCTATCTTGAGAGAAGCCACTAGTGAAACCTATGGCCCGGGGTCTATTCTCTATTATATTAAACTCCCGTCAACTAGATATTTCTAGAACCGTTTATTTTGTAATCTTTTTATTCCAATCTATATCATAAAAATACAAAAAATATTTATCTTATTATTATTATCTCTATCAGATCTCAGTCTTGTAAGTGACCGTGAAGGGATTGACAACCCCTTTATCGCGTTGGTTGCGAGGTTCTTATTTGTTTGTGCAGGTACGAGGGACTTGCGTGTAGTCTCCTACTAGATTGATACCTTGGTTCTCAAAAACTGAGGGAAATACTTACGCTACTTTGCTACATCACCCTTTACTCTTCAAGGGAAAACCAACGCAGTGCTCAAGAGGTAGCAAGAAGGATTTCTGGCGCCGTTGCCGGGGAGATCTACGCACAAGTCAAGACATACCAAGTACCCATCACAAAGTCTTATCCCCAACATTACATTATTTGCAATTTGCCTCTCATTTTCCTCTCCCCCACTTCACCCTTGCCGTTTTATTCGCCCTCTTTTTCAGTTCCCCTTCTCTTTTCCATTCGTCTCCTTTCGCTTGCTTCTTGTGTGCTTGTGTGTTGGATTGTTTGCCGCGATGGCCTTACCAAAAAAGTTTTGATCCTCGCCTTAGAAGGTTGGAAGAAATTGAAAACAACGTTAGAAGTTTTATGTCCTTGAATTTTGAGCATAATAATTTCTTCAGAAACGAGCTTAAAGAACAAGAAAGTTTTATGGGGTACATGAATAAAGAGCTCGATGATATGTCTAAAGTATTTTATGGTCTGAAATCTCAGTTCTCTCATCTTGAGAACTTAATAGCCCAAATTTTGGATAAGCAGGCCACCTTAGTTAATAAGATGGCCGCCAAACCGGAAAAACTTGATGATAATAAGGATGAAGATCTAAAAGTGATTGATGTGTCCCCTATTAAATCTTTGTTTTGCAATATGAATCTTGATAATGACGGGATTGGAGATAAGTCAACTTTAGTTAAAAGCCGTCCCAATGATTCGGAGTTTTTAGATCTTGATGCTAAAATTGGTAAAAATGGGATTGGAGAGGTCAAAACTTTACTTAGCAACGGACCCACTATTTTGGATTTCAAGGAATTTATTTATGATAATTATTTTTTAATAGATTGTATTTCCTTGTTGCAATCCGTGCTAAATTCTCCACATGCTTAGAATCAAAACAAAGCTTTTACTAAACATATCATTGATGCTTTAGTGCAATCTTATGAAGAAAAGCTTGAATTGGAAGTTTCTATCCCTAGAAAACTTTATGATGAGTGGGAACCCACTATTAAAATTAAAATTAAATATCATGAATGCTATGCTTTATGTGATTTGGGTGCTAGCGTTTCCACGATTCCAAAAACTTTGTGTGATGTGTTAGGTTTCCATGAATTTAATGATTGTTCTTTAAATTTGCACCTCACAGATTCCACTATTAAGGAACCTATGGGAAGAATTAATGATGTTCTTATTGTTGCAAATAGGAATTATGTTCCCATAGATTTCATTGTTCTTGATATAGATTGCAATCCTACATGTCCCATTATTCTTGGTAGACCTTTCCTTAGAACGATTGGTGCAATTATTGATATAAAAGAAGGGAATATTAGATTCTAATTTCCATTCTGGAAAGGCACATGACACTTTCCTAGAAATAAAATTAAATTACCTTATGAATCTATTATGATATCCACTTATGGATTGCATAACAAATATGATAATACCTAGATCTTTTCTTGCTTTTATGCCTAGCTAGGGGCATCAAACGATAGCGCTTGTTGGGAGGCAACCCAATTTTATTTTCGTTTCTTGATTTTTGGTTACGTTTAGTAATAGATAATTCATCTAGCCTATGTTTAGATGTGGTTTTAGTCTTTTAGTTAGTGTTTGTGCCAAGTAGAACCTTTGGGAAGACTTGGGGAAAGTCTTTGCGATCTTGCTGTAAAAAACAGAAACTTTAGCGCTCACGAGATTTGCTGCCATTTTTTACTGGAGAGTGCGATTAGGTTGATTCTTTTTGCAGTTGATTAATAGATAAATTCCTCACGTCCATCAATTTATTTTAGAATTTTTGGGGTTACATAAGTATTCGAAACCTACAGATTACTACAGACTGTTCTGTTTTTGACAGTTTCTGTTTTTCGTGTGTTGTTTGCTTATTTTGATGCATCTATGGCTAGTATAACAGGGTATGAACCATAGAGAAGTTGGAATAAAGTAGGTGTAACACCAAAATAAATAAAGAATAAGTTCATTACAGTACCTTAAGTGGTGGTTTGTTTTCTTATACTAACGGAGCTCATGAGATTTTATGTTTAAGTTTTGTGTTGTGAAGTTTTCAAGTTTTGGGTAAAGATTTGATGGATTGTGGAACAAGGAGTGGCAAGAGACTAAGTTTGGGGATGCCCAAGGCACCCCAAGGTAAAATTCGAGGACAACCAAAAGCCTAAGCTTGGGGATGCACCGGAAGGCATCCCCTCTTTCGTCTTCTTCTATCGGTAACTTTACTTGAGGCTATATTTTTATTCACCACATGATATGTGTTTTGCTTGGAGCGTCTTGTATGATTTGAGTCTTTGATTTTTAGTTTACCACAATAATCCTTGATGTACACACCTTTTGGGAGAGACACACATGAATTGGAATTTATTAGAATACTCTATGTGCTTCACTTATATCTTTTGAGCTAGATAATTTTGCTCTAGTGCTTCACTTATATCTTTTAGAGCACGGTGGTGGTTTCATTTTATAGAAATTATTGATATTTCATGCTTCACTTATATTATTTTTAGAGTCCTTTAGAACAGCATGGTAATTTTCTTTGGTTATGAAATTAGTCCTAATTTGTTAGGCATCCAAGATGGGTATAATAAAAACTATCATAGAAAGAGCATTGAATACCATGAGAAGTTTGATACTTGATAATTGTTTTGAGATATAAAGATGGCGATATTAGAGTGTGCAAGTTGAGTAGTTGTGAATTTGAGAAATACTTGTGTTGAAGTTTGCAAGTCCCGTAGCATGCACGTATGGTAACCGTTGTGTAACAAATTTGAAACATGAGGTGTTCTTTGATTTTCTTCCTTATGAGTGGCGGTCGGGGACGAGCGGTGGTATTTTCCTACCAATCTACCACCTAGGATCATGTGCGTAGTGCTTGGTTTTTGATGACTTGTAGATTTTTGCAATAAGTATGTGAGTTCTTTATGACTAATGTTGAGTCCATCGATTATACACACTCTCACCTTCCATCATTGCTAGCCTCTTCGGTACCGTGCATTGCCGTTTCTCACCTTGAGAGTTGGTGCAAACTTAACCGATGCATCCAAACCCCGTGATATGATATGCTTTGTCACACATAAGCCTCCTTATATCTTTGTTGTAGTATCGAGTTGTAATCATTGAGTTGTAAATAAATAGAAGTGTGATGATTATCATTAATAGAGCATTGTCCTAAAAAGAAGAGAAAGGCCAAAAAAAGAAAGGCCCCAAAAAAGAAGAAATAAAAAGAAATAAAAAGGAATAAATAGGGGCAATGCCACTATCTTTTTTCCACACTTGTGCTTCAGAGTAGCACCATGATCTTTATGATAGAGAGTCTCTTGTTTTGTCACTTTCGTATACTAGTGGAAATTTTTCATTATAGAACTTGGCTTGTATATTCCAACAATGGGCTTCCTCAAATTACCTAGGTCTTCATGAGCAAGCAAGTTGGATGCACACCCACTTAGTTTCTTTTATTGAGCTTTCATACATTTATAGCTCTAGTGCATTCGTTGCATGGAAATCCCTACTCCTTGCATTGACATCAATTGATGGGCATCTCCCTAGCCCGTTGATTAGCCGCATCGATGTGAGACTTTATCCTTTTTTGTCTTCTCCACATAACCCCCTATCATCATATTATATTCCACCCATAGTGATATATCCATGGCTGATGCTCATGTATTGCGTGAAAGTTGAAAAAAGTTTGATATTACTAAAGTATGAAACAATTGCTTGGCTTGTCATCGGGGTTGTGCATGATGAGAGCATTCATGTGTGATGAAAATGGAGCATGACCAAACTATATGTTTTTGTAGGGATGAACTTTCTTTTGCCATGTTGTTTTGAGAAGACATGATTGCTTAGTTAGTATGCTTGAAGTATTATTATTTTTATGTCAATATTAAGCTTTTGTCTTTAATCTTTTGGATCTGAACATTCATGCCACAATAAAGAAAATTACTTGAGAAATATGCTAGGTAGCATTCCACATCAAAAATTCTTTTTTATCATTTACCTACTCAAGGACGAGCATGAATTAAGCTTGGGGATGCTTTATACGTCTCCAACATATCTATAATTTTTTATTGTTCCATGCTATTATATTATCTGTTTCGGATGTTAATGGGCTTATTTATACACTTTTATATTATTTTTGGGACTAACCTACTAACCCAAGGCCCAGTGCAAATTGCTGTTTTTTTTCCTATTTCAGTGTTTCACAGAAAAGGAATATCAAACGGAATCCAAACGGAATGAAACCTTCGGGAGAGTTATTTTTGGAACAAACGTGATCCAGGGGACTTGGAGTGGACGTCAAGAAATCAACGAGGAGTCCACGAGGCAGGGAGGCGCACCCCACCCTCGTGGGCGCCTTGTAGCTCCACTGACCTACTTCTTCCTCCTATATATATCCATATACCCCGAAAACATCCAGGAACACCACGAAACCCTATTTCCACCTCCGCAACCTTATGTACCCAAGAGATCCCATCTTGGGGCCTTTTCCGGAGCTCCGCCGGAGGGGGAATCAATCACGGAGGGCTTCTACATCAACACCATAGCCTCTCCGATGACGTGTGAGTAGTTTAGCTCAGATCTTCGGGTCCATAGTTATTAGCTAGATGGCTTCTTCTCTCTCTTTGGATCTCAATACAATGTTCTCCTCGATCTTCTTGGAGATCTATTCGATGTAACTCTTTTTGCAGTGTGTTTGTCGAGATTCGATGAATTGTGGGTTTATGAACAAGTTTATCTATGAACAATATTTTATTCTTCTCTGAGATCTTTTTTGTATGATTGGTTATCTTTGCAAGTCTCTTCGCATTATCAGTTTGGTTTGGCCTACTAGATTGATATTTCTTGCAATGGGAGAAGTGCTTAGCTTTGGGTTCAATCTTGCGGTGTCCTTTCCCAGTGACAGCAGGGGCAGCAAGGCACGTATTGTATTGTTGCCATCGAGGATAAAAAGATGGGGTTTATATCATATTGCTTGAGTTTATCCCTCTACATCATGTCATCTTGCCTAATGCGTTACTCTTTTCTTATGAACTTAATACTCTAGATGCATGCTGGATAGCGGTCAATGTGTGGAGTAATAGTAGTAGATGCAGAATTGTTTCGGTCTACTTGTCGCGGACGTGATTCCTATATACATGATCATGCCTAGTTATTCTCATAATTATGCACTCTTATATCAATTGCTCGATAGAAATTTGTTCACCCACCGTAATACTTATGTTATCTTGAGAGAAGCCACTAGTGAAACCTATGGCCCCGGGTCTATTCTCTACTATATTAATCTCCCGTCAACTAGATATTTCTGGCACCGTTTATTTTGCAATCTTTATATTCCAATCTATATCATAAAAATACCAAAAATATTTATCTTATTATTACTATCTCTATCAGATCTCAGTCTCGTAAGTGACCGTTAAGGGATTGACAACCCCTTTATCGTGTTGGTTGAAAGGTTCTTATTTGTTTATGTAGGTACGAGGGACTTGCGTGTAGTCTCCTACTGGATTGATACCTTGGTTCTCAAAAATTGAGGGAAATACTTGCGCTACTTTGCTTCATCACCATTTCTTCTTCAACGGAAAACCAACGCAATGCTCAAGAGGTAGTAGGAGCTTTATGCGGGAATGCATAACAGTCGTATTAGGACCTGGAACAACGGCTATGGATGCCCATTACGCAACCACAAGATTCATGACGTGTATCTAAGAGTTCTTGCGCATGCAAGAGGACGGGCCGTTGGCTCTTTCAAGCAGAAGTATTCTCACAGGGTGGCGCACGGCGCGTATGCCAGGTACCTGGAGAAGCTTCAGGATCGTGTCGGCCGCATGTGAGATGAGATGTGGTATGGATCGAACTATGTACTCTTGAGTATGCTTAATGACGGTTGAACTATGTACTTATGGTTGAACTATGCTTATGTACGTGTACACTTATTATTTATGTCTGAGTATGTTAAATATTTCACCAAATTTTGGTAAAAATTACAACGGGGGACCAACAAACCAGGACGGAGGTAGTACGCCAATCACAAATGGTTCCCAAAATTGGAACCGTGTGCAATGACTATCATTTTGCCCGCTGCGCCAATCACACACGTTCGCTCTAGCAAACTGATACGTCCATTTTGCATCATGCTTTTATATTGATATTTATTGCATTATGGGTTGTTATTACACATTATGTCACAATACTTATGCCTATTCTATCTTATTTTACAAGGTTTACGTAAAGAGGGAGAATGCCGGCAGCTCGGATTTTGGGCTGGAAAAGGAGCAAATATTATAGACATATTATGCACAGCTCCAAAAGTCCTGAAACTTCACGGAAGTCATTTTCAGAATATATAAAAAACATTGAGCGCAAGAAGTTCACCAGGGAGCCACACCCTGCCCACGAAGGTGGGGGGCGCGCTCTACCCCCTGGGCACGCCCCCCTACCTCGTGGCCCCCCTGGTGGCCCTATGATGCCCATCTTCTGCTATATGGAGTCTTTCGATGAGGAAAAAATTATAATCCATCTTTCCGGACGAGACTCCGCCGCCATGAGGCGGAACCAATCTAGGGCTCCGGCGGAGCTGTTCTGCCGGGGAAACTTCCCTTCGGGAGGGGGAAATCATCGCCATCGTCATCACCAACGATCC
>NC_057794.1:568520207-568535630 GCF_018294505.1 Triticum aestivum
GGGGGGGGGGGGTCAATCTCTATCAACATCTTCACCAGCACCATCTCCTCTCAAACCCTAGTTCATCTCTTGTATCCAATTGTTGTCTCCAAGTCTGGGATTGGTACCTGTGGGTTGCTAGTAGTGTTGATTACTCTTTGTAGTTGATACTAGTTGGTTTATTTGGTGGAAGATCATATGTTCAGATCCTATATGCACATTAATACCCCTCTAATTATGAACATGAATATGCTTTGTGAGTAGTTATGATTGTTCCTGAGGACATGGGAGAAGTCTTGCTATTAGTAGTCATGTGAATTTGGCATTCGTTCGATATTTTGATGAGATGTATGTTGTCTCTCCTCTAGTGGTGTTATGTGAACATCGACTACATGACACTTCACCATTATTTGGGCCTAGAGGAAGGCATTGGGAAGTAATAAGTAGATGATGGGTTGCTAGAGTGACAAAAGCTTAAACACTAGTTTATGCATTGCTTCGTAAGGGGCTGATTTGGATCCATATATTTCATGCTATGGTTAGATTTGCCTTAATACTTTTGTTGTAGTTGCGGATGCTTGCAATAGAGGTTAATCATAAGTGGGATGCTTGTCCAAGTAAGGACAGCACCCAAGCACCGGTCCACCCACATATCAGATTATCAAAGTACCGAACGCGAATCATATGATCGTGATGAAACCTAGCTTGACGATAATTCCCATGTGTCCTCGGGAGCGCTTTTCTCTATATAAGAATTTGTCCAGGCTTGTCCTTTGCTACAAAAGGGATTGGGCCACCTTGCTGCACTTTATTTACTTCTGTTACTTGTTGCTCGTTACCAATTATCTTATCACAAAACTATCTGTTACCTATAATTTCAGTGCTTGCAGAGAAAACCTTGCTGAAAACCGCTTATCATTTCCTTCTGCTCCTCGTTGGGTTCGACACTCTTACTTATCGAAAAGGCTACGATAGATCACCTATAATTGTGGGTCATCAAGACTCTTTTCTGGCGCCGTTGTCGGGGAGTGAAGCGCCTTTGGTAGGTGGAATTTGGCAAGGAAACATTTATATAGTGTGCTGAAATTTACTGTCACTTGTTACTATGTAAAGTAATCCCTTGAGGGGCTTGTTCGGGGTATCTTCACCTCAACCAGTAGAGCAAAGAGTTGCTCCTCAACCTACTGAACCTACTAAAAATGAAAATGAAAATGAAAATGTCTACTTCAAGATTCCTTCGGGTATGATAGAAAAACTTCTCACTAATCCTTTTTCAGGAGACGGAACAATGCATCCTGATGAGCACCTAATATATGTGGATGAAGTTTGTGGATTATTTAAGCTTGCAGGTGTGCCCGAGGATGTTATTAAATAGAAGGTCTTCCCTTTATCTTTGAAGGGAGATGCATTAACATGGTATAGGCTATGTGATAATATGGGATCATGGAACTATAAACAATTAAAATTGGAATTTCATCAGAAGTTTTGTCCTATGCATCTTGTGCATCGTGATCGCAATTATATATATAACTTTTGGCCTCGTGAAGGAGAAAGCATCGCTCAAGATTGGGGGAGGCTTAAATCAATGTTATATGCTCAGCTTTCTGATAACAATCGCACCATGCTTGATACTTCTTGTGCTGGCTCTTTTATGATGAAGACTATTGAATTCAAATGGGATTTATTGGAAAGAATTAAACGCAACTCTGAAGATTGGGAACTCGACAAAGGTAAGGAGTCAGGTATGAAACCTAAGTTTGATTGTGTTAAATCATTTATGGATACCGATGTTTTCTGTAAATTTAGCACTAAATATGGACTTGACTCTGAAATAGTAGCTTCTTTCTATGAATCTTTTGCTACTCATGTTGATCTCCCTAGGGAGAAGTGGTTTAAATATCATCCTCCCATAGAAGTAAAAGTAGCTTCACCTATTAAAGTTGAAGAAAAGACTGTCACTTATAATGATCCTATTGTTCCTACTGCTTATGTTGAGAAACCACCTTTTCCTGTTAGGATAAAAGATCATGCTAAAGCTTCAACTGTGGTTCGTAAAAGCAATATTAGAACCTATACACCTCCTGAGCAAGTTAAAGTTGAACCTAATATTGCTATTGTTAAAGATCTCTTGTCTGATAATATTGATGGGCATGTTATTCATTTCTGTGATGAGACTGCTAGAATTGCTAAACCTTGTGCTAAAGATAAACATAGACCTGTGGTAGGCTTGCATGTTATTTCTGTTAAAATAGGAGATCATTGTTATCATGGCTTATGTGATATGGGTGCCAGTGCTAGTGCTATACCTCATGACTTATACAAAGAAATTATGCATGATATTGCACCTGCTGAGATAGAAGATATTGATGTCACATTTAAACTTGCCAATAGAGATACTATTTCACCAATTGGGATTGTTAGAGATGTTAAAGTCTTGTGTGGGAAAACTAAATATCCTGCTGATTTTCTTATTCTTGGTTCCCCACAAGATAGCTTTTGTCCCATTATATTCGGTCGACCCTTCTTAAACACTGTTAATGCTAAGATAGATTTCGAAAAGGATGTTGTTACTATTGGTTTAGGTGATATGTCTCATGAATTTAATTTCTCAAAATTTCGTAGACAACACCGTGAAGAGGAATTGCCTAGTAAAGATGAAATTATTGCTCTTGCTTCTATTGCCGTGCCTCCTAGTGATCCTTTAGAACAATATTTGCTAGACCATGAAAATGATATTTTTATGAATGAAAGAAGGGAAATAGATGAAGTATTCTTTAAACAGGAACCCATCCTGAAACACAATTTGCCAGTTGAAATCCTAGGGGATCCTCCTCCACCCAAGGGTGATCCCATGTTTGAGCTCAAACCGTTACCTGATACTCTTAAATATGCTTATCTTGATGAGAAAAAGATATATCATGTTATCATTAGTGCTAACCTTTCAGGGCATGAAGAAGAGAGATTATTGAAAACTCTAAAGAAGCACCGTGCTACTATTGGATATACTCTTGATGGTCTTAAGGGCATTCGTCCCACACTATGTCAACAGAAAATAAATTTGGAGAAAGATGCCAAACCAGTTCGTGATCACCAATGACGGCTGAATCCGAAGATGAAAGAAGTGGTGAGAAAGGAAATACTAAAGCTCCTTGAGACATGTATAATTTATCCCGTTCCTGATAGTCAGTGGGTAAGTCCTGTCCATTGTGTCCCTAAAAAGGGAGGTATTACTATCGTTCCTAATGATAAAGATGAATTGATCCCTCAAAGAATTATTACAGGTTATAGGATGGTAATTGATTTCCGCAAATTAAATAAGGCTACTAAAAAGGATCATTACCCCTTACCTTTTATTGATCAGATGCTAGAAAGATTATCCAAACACAGACGTTTTTGCTTTCTAGATGGTTATTCTGGTTTCTCTCAAATACCTGTGTCAGCTGATGATCAATCTAAGACCACTTTTACTAGCCCGTTCGGTACTTTTGCTTATATACGCATGCCTTTTGGTTTATGTAATGCACCTGCTACCTTCCAAAGATGCATGATGGCCATATTCTCTGACTTTTGTGAAAAGATTTGTGAGGTTTTCATGGATGATTTCTTTTTGCGTCCATTAGCGTGACAGTGAGGTTACAACCTTTAATTAACAATGCAGTATGTGTATAAACTATAAATCATACCGGGCACCATCATCCTCTGCTGCTTCGCCATCATCTTCACCACCATCATCCCATTCTAATCCATCCTCATACATGATCCATCTAGCTACCCTTGTTACAGATTCAGAATCCAGAAAGTCCTTTGATCAACTAGCATGGATAGATAGATAGGTTGAATCCAGGAGATGGATGAGAGAGAAGAAGAAAGGAAAGAGTGGTCTGGCCATGAAAGGAGGCAGAGACATCTGCTGCTCGACCTGCATCTCCATGAAGAATCAATCGGCCTGGCCAGCAAAGGGGCAGGGCAGAAGGCGCCGGAGTTGTGGAAGAATCCGCGCGCGCACCACATGGGTGTCACCTGCGTGCGTGAGGACACCGAATCAGGCAGGGAACCACGCCTGCCGAATTGCATCGAACAGAGAGAGAGATGCGGGGAGGAAGAAGAGGGGACCTTTAGGAGCTCTATGTCATCTCGAGAAGAAGCACACGCCCGAGGAAGCGGTGGCCTCCTCTCCCTGCACCATATTGTGGAGAAGAAGCCGGCCTTCGCTGCGGCCCAGCTCCAGCTTGACGATGGTGCTTATCCATGGCGAGTCTGGCCGCGGCACTGACCTACTCGACTCCATCTGCGACCTAGGGCGGTAAGTGAGGGGAGCATCACTGATTGGGAGACTGGAGCGGCGGCACCACGGTGGTGGGTGGGGAGATGGAGCACCGCTTATTGGGAGACTGGAGCGGCGGAGCGGTCGTGGTGGGTGGTTGGGGGAGAGGGAGGAGGATTGGATCCGGAAAGGCTGGGTCGTTTTGCTCGAGGGGAGAGAACATAACTATAGGGAGGGGATAAGGGGTGATAGCAATGGTGCACTAGTATGGGGTCCGCCATACGTATAGATAGCAATGGCACATCTCTTACTGGTGCGCCATTACTAGTTAAAACTAGTGATGGCACACTTTCCCCTGGTGCACCGCTGCTAAATCTAGGGAGGGGTGTGGGGCCAGGACAAAACTAGTAATGGCGCACCACACACCAGGTGCGCCATTAGTAATATGGCCACTAATGGCGCACCCATATCTGGTGCGCCACTGCTATATAGCAGTGGCGCACTAGATACATGGTGCGCCATTAATGTCCATATTAGCTATAGCCGTTTTTGTAGTAGTGGCATCACCATGATCTTGCGTGTGCTTATGATTTTTTTTGAAATTACTGCGTTCCCCAACAGTGGTATCGGAGCCAGGTTTATGCGTAGATGTCATGTGCACGAGTAGAACACAAAGGAGTTGTGGGCGTGGGTATAAACATATTGCTTGCCGTCACTAGTTGATTCTTGATTCAGCGACATTGTTGGATGAAGCGGCCCAGACCGACATTACACGTACGCTTACACGAGACTGGTTCTACCGACGTGCTTCACACACAGGTGGCTAGTGGGTGTCTGTTTCTCCAGCTTTAGTTGAATCGGATTCAATGAAGAGGGTTCTTTCTGAAGATTAAAAATCAATCACTATACCGCGCTGTGGTTTTTGTTGCGTAGGTAAGAACGGTTCTTGCTCAGCCCGTAGCAGCCACGTAAAACTTGCAACAACAAAGTAGAGGACATCTAACTTATTTTTGCAGGGCATGTTGTAATGTGATATGGTCAAGACATGATGCTAAATTTTATTGTATGAGATGATCATGTTTTGTAACACAGTTATCAGCAACTGGCAAGATCCATATGGTTGTTGTTTTATTGTATGAAATGCAATCGCCATGTAATTGCTTTACTTTATCACTAAGCGGTAGCGATAGTCCTGGAGGGAATAGTTGGCGTGATGAAAACGATGCTTAGATGGAGATCAAGGTGTCAAGCCGGTGAGGATGGTGATCATGACGGTGCTTTGGAGATGGAGATCACAGGCACAAGATGATGATGGCCATATCATATCACTTATATTGATTGCATGTGATGTTTATCCTTTATGCATCTTATTTTGCTTAGGTCGACGGTAGCATTATAAGATGACCTCTCACTAAATTTCAAGGTATAAGTGTTCTCCCTGAGTATGCACCGTTGCTACAGTTCGTCGTGCCGAGACACCACGTGATGATCGGGTGTGATAAGCTCTATGTTCACATACAACGGGTGCAAGCCAGTTTTGCACACGCGGAATACTCGGGCTAAACTTGACGAGCCTAGCATATGCAGATATGGCCTCGGAACACTGGAGACCGAAAGATCAACATAGAGATGTTCACCATTGAAAACTACTCCATCTCACGTGATGATCGGACATGGTTAGTTGATATGGATCACGTGATCACTTAGATGATAAGAGCGATGTCTATCTAAGTTGGAGTTCTTAAGTAATTTTATTAATTGAACTTTAATTTATCATGAACTTAGTACCTGATAGTATTTTGCATGTCTATGTTGTTGTAGATAGATGGCCCGTGCTGTTGTACCGTTGAATTTTAATGCGTTCGTAGAGAAAGCTAACTTGAAAGATGATGGTAGCAACTACATGGACTGGGTCCGTAACTTGAGGATTATCCTCATTGCTGCACAGAAGAATTACATGCTGGAAGCACCGCTAGGTGACAAACCCGTTGCAGGAGCAACGCTAGATGTTATGAACACCTGAAAGAGCAAAGTTGATGACTACTCGATAGTTCAGTGTGCCATGCTTTACGGCTTAGAATCGGGGCTTCAACGATGTTTTGAACATCATGGAGCATATGAGATGTTCTAGGAGTTGAATTTAATATTTCAAGCAAATGCCCGAATTGAGAGATATGAAGTCTCCAATAAGTTCTATAGCTGCAAGATGGAGGAGAATTGCTCTGTCAGTGAACATATACTCAGAATGTCTGGGTACCACAACCACTTGACTCAACTGGGAGTTAATCTTCCTGATGATAGTGTCATTGACAGAGTTCTTCAATCACTGCCACCAAGCTACAAGAGCTTCATGATGAACTATAATATGCAAGGGATGGATAATATGATTCCCGATCTCTTCGCAATGCTAAAGGTTGCGGAGGTAGAAATCAAGAAGGAGCATCAAGTGTTGATGGTCAACAAGACCACTAATTTCAAGAAAAAGAGTAAAGGGAAGAAGGGGAACTTCAAGAAGAACAACAAGCCAGTTGCTGCTCAAGTGAAGAAACCCAAGTCTGCACCTAAGCCTGAGACTTAGTGCTTCTACTGCAAATGAACTGGTCATTGGAAGCGGAACTGCCCCAAGTATTTGGCGGAGAAGAAGGATGGCAAAGTGAAAGGTATATTTGATATACATGTTATTGATGTTTACCTTACTAATGCTGGCAGTAGTGCCTGGGTATTTGATACTGGTTCAGTTGCTAACATTTGCAACTTGAAACAGGGGCTACGGATTAAGCGAAGATTGGCTAAGGACGAGGTGACGATGCGCATGGGAAATGGTTCCAAAGTCGATGTGATCGTCGTCGGCATGCAACCTCTACATCTACTTTCGGGATTAGTATTAGACCTAAATATTTGTTATTTGGTGCCAGCGTTGAGCATGAACATTATATGTGGATCTTGTTTGATGCGAGACGGTTATTCATTTAAATCAGAGAATAATGGTTGTTCTATTTATATGAGTAATATCTTTTATGGTCATGCACCCCTGATGAGTGGTCTATTTTTACTAAATCTTGATAGTAGTGATACACATGTTCATAGTATTGAGGCCAAAAGATGCAGAGTTGCTAATGATAGTGCAACTTATTTGTGGCATTGCCATTTAGGTCATATTGGTGTAAAGAGCATGAAGAAACTCCATTCTGATGGACTTTTGGAATCACTTGATTATGAATCACTTGGTACTTGCGAACCATGCCTCATGGGCAAGATGACTAAAACACCGTTCTCCGGAACAATGGAGTGAGCAATAGATTTGTTGGGAATCATACAAACTGATGTATGTGGTCCGATGAATATAGAGGCTCGTGGCGGGTATCGTTATTTTCTCACCTTCACAGATGATTTAAGCAGATATGGGTTTATCTACTTAATGAAACATAAGTCTGAAACATTTGAAAAGTTCAAAGAATTTCAGACTGAAGTGGAAAATCATTGTAACAAGAAAATCAAGTTTCTACGATCTGATCAAGGAGGCGAATATTGGAGTTATAAATATTGGAGTTATAAGTTTGGACTTCATTTGAAAAAATGCAGAATAGTTTCGCAACTCACACCACTTGGAACACCACAGCGTAATGGTGTGTCCGAACGTTGTAATCGCACTTTACTAGATATGGTACGACCTATGATGTCTCTCACTGATTTACCGCTATCGTTTTGGGGTTATGCTTTAGAGACGGCTGCATTCACGTTAAATACGATACCATCTAAATCCATCGAGACGACACCTTATGAACTGTGGTTTGGCAAGAAACCCAAGTTGTCATTTATTAATGTTTGGGGCTGTGATAAAGCTTCAACCTGATAAGCTCGAACCCAAATCGGAGAAATCTGTCTTCATAGGATACCCAAAGGAGACTGTTGAGTACACCTTCTATCACAGATCCGAAGGAAAGATATTCGTTGCTAAGAATGGATCCTTTCTAGAGAAGGAGTTTCTCTCGAAAGAAGTGAGTGGGGGGAAAGTAGAACTTGACGAGGTAATTGTACCTTCTCCCTTATTGGAAAGTAGTTCATCGCTGAAATCAGTTCCAGTGATTCCTACACCAGTAAGTAAGGAAGCTAATGATGATGATCATGAAACTTCTGATCAAGTTACCACCGAACCTCGTAGGTCAACCAGAGTAAGATCCACACCAGAGTGGTACGGTAATCTTGTTCTGGAAGTCATATTACTTGACCATGACAAACCTATGAACTATGAGGAAGTGATGACGAGCCCAGATTCTGCAAAATGGCTTGAAGCCATGAAATCTGAGATGGGATCCATGTATGAGAACAAAGTATGGACTTTGGTTGACTTTCCCGATGATCGACAGGCCATAGAGAATGAATGGATCTTCAAGAAGAAGACTGACACTGACGGTAATATTACTATCTACAAAGCTCGACTTGTTGCGAAAGGTTTTCAACAAGTTCAAGGAGTTGACTACGATGAGACCTTCTCACCCGTACCAATGCTTAAGTTCATCTGTATCATTTTAGCAATTGTCGCATTTTATGATTATGAAATTTGGCAAATGGATGTCAAAAGTGCTTTCCTTAATGGATATCTTAAAGAAGAGTTGTATATGATGGAACCAGAAGGATTTATCAATCCAAAAGGTGTTAACAAAGTGTGCAAGCTCTAGCGATCCATTTATGGACTGGTGCAAGCCTCTCGGAGTTAGAATACATCCTTTGATAGTGTGATCAAAGCATATGGTTTTATACAGACTTTTGGAGAAGACTGTATTTACAAGAAAGTGAGTGGGAAGTCCGTGGCATTTCTGATATTATATGTAGATGACATATTGTTGATCGGATTGATACTGAATTTCTGAATAGCATAAAAGGATACTTGAATAATAATTTTTCAATGAAAGACCTCGGTGAAGCTGCTTATATATTGGGCATCAAGATCTACAGAGATAGATCAAGACACTTAATTGGACTTTCACAGAGCACATACCTTGATAAAGTTTTGAAGAAGTTCAAAACGGATCAGGCAAAGAAAGGGTTCTTGCCTGTATTACAAGGTATGAAGTTGAGTCAGACTCAATGACCGACCACTGCAGAAGATAGAGAGAAAATGAAAGGTGTTCCCTATGCTTCAGCCATAGGCTCTATCATGTATGCAATGCCGTGTACCAGACCTGATGTGTGCCTTGCTATAAGTTTAGCAGGGAGGTACCAAAGTAATCCAGGAGTGGATCAGTGGACAACGGTCAAGAACATCCTAGAATACCTGAAAAGGACTAAGGATATGTTTCTCGTTTATGGAGGTGACAAAGAGCTCGTCGTAAATGGTTACGTCGATGCAAGCTTTGACACTTATCCGGATGACTCTAAGTCACAAACTGGATATGTGTTTTTATTAAATGGTGGAGCTGTTAGTTGGTGCAGTTCAAAGCAGAGCGTTGTGGTGGGATCTACATGTGAAGCGGAATACATAGCTGCTTCGGAAGCAGCAAATGAAGGAGTCTGGATGAAGGAGTTCATATCTGATCTAGGTGTGATACCTAGTGCATCGGGTCCAATGAAAATTTTCTGTGACAATACTGTTGCAATTTCCTTGGCAAAGGAATCCAGATTTCACAAGAAAACCGTGCACATCAAGAGATGCTTCAATTCCATCCGCGATCAAGTCAAGGAGGGGGACATAGAGATTTTCAAGATACATACGGATCTGAATGTTGCAGACCCGTTGACTAAGCCTCTCTCACGAGCAAAACATGATCAACACCAAGACTCCATGGGTATTAGAATCATTACAATGCAATCTAGATTATTGACTCTAGTGCAAGTGGGAGACTGAAGGAAATATGCCCTAGAGGCAATAATAAAGTTGTTATTTATATTTCCTTATATCATGATAAATGTTTATTATTCATGCTAGAATTGTATTAACCAGAAACTTAGTACATGTGTGAATACATAGAGAAACAGAGTGTCACTAGTTTGCCTCTACTTGACTAGCTCGCTGAATCAATGATGGTTATGTTTCCTAACCATAGACATGAGTCGTCATTTGATTAACGGGATCACATCATTAGAGAATATTGTGATTGACTTGACCCATTCGTTAGCTTAGCACGATGGTCGTTTAGTTTTATTGCTATTGCTTTCTCCATAACTATACATGTTCCTATGACTATGAGATCATGCAACTCCCGAATACCAGAGGAACACTTTGTGTGCTACCAAACGTCAAAACGTAACTGGGTGATTATAAAGGTGCTCTACAGGTGTATCCGATGGTGTTTGTTGAGTTGGCATGGATCAAGATTAGGATTTGTCACTCCGATTGTCGGAGAGGTATCTCTGGGCCCTCTCGCTAATGTACATCACTATAAGCCTTGCAAGCAATGTAGCTAATGAGTTAGTTACGGGATGTAGCATTACAGAACGAGTAAAGAGACTTGCCGGTAATGAGATTGAACTAGGTATTGAGATACCGGCGATTGAATCTCGGGCAAGTAACATATCGATGACAAAGGGAACAATGTATATTTTTATGCGGTTTGACCGATAAAGATCTTCGTATTATATGTTGGAGCCAATATGAGCATCCAGGTTCCGCTATTGGCTATTGACCGGAGACGAGTCTCGGTCATGCCTACATAGTTCCTGAACCCGTAGGGTCCGCACGCTTATCGTTCGATGACGATCGGTAATATGAGTTTATGTGTTTTGATGTACCGAAGGTAGTTCGGAGTCCCAGATATGATCACGGACATGACGAGGAGTCTCGAAATGGTCGAGACATAAATATCGATATATTTGATGACTATGTTTGTACTTCGGAAGGGTTCCGGGCAAGTTCGGGCAAATACCGGAGTACCGGGGGGTTACCGGAACCCCTCGGGGAGTGTAATGGGCCTACTGGGCCTTAATGGAGAAGAGGAGGGGAGGCCAGGGCAGTCCGCGCGCCCCCTCCCCCTCTAGTCCTAATTGGAGAAGGAGGGGGGCGCCCCCCTTTCCTTCCCCCTCTCTCCTCCTTCCCTCTCTCCTACTCCTACTCTTGGAATGGTTGGAGTCCTACTCCAGGTGGGAGTAGGACTCCCCTTAGGAAGTGCCTAGGAGGGCCGGCCTCTCCCCCCTCCACTCCTTTACATACGGGGAGGGGGGCACCCCATAGACACACAAGTTGATCATTGATCTTTTAGCCGTCTGCGGTGCCCCCCTCCACCATAATCCACCTCGGTTATATCGTAGCGGTACTTAGGCGAAGCCCTGTTCCGGTAGCATCATCATCACCGTCATCACGCCGCCGTGATGACGAAACTCTCCCTCGAAGCTCTAATGGATCGTGAGTTCGCGGGACGTCACTGAGCTGAACGTGTGAAGATCGTGGAGGTGTCATACCTTCGGTGCTAGATCGGTTGATCGTGAAGACGTACGACTACATCAACCGCGTTGTCATAACGCTTTCGCTTACGGTCTACGAGGGTACATAGACGATACTCTCCCCTCTCGTTTCTATGCATCACCATGATCTTGCGTGTGCGTAGGAATTTTTTTTGAAATTACTGCGTTCCCCAACAGATGAAGAACCCACCACCGGGGAGATGAAATGAGCCACATGGATGGGACATCATCTTGCAACTCCGACGCAAACAAGAGCAAGAAAAAGCCTAGGAATCCGAACATGCTTCATGAAGGTATCATTTCAATCACCGGACTGAGCCCGGAAGGCGAGCCTATTAGCCCGGCTCGAGCAGCAAGCATGCTACAACAAACTTCTAGGTTGCATCTTGCGAAAATAATGTCCAGATCAATTGGAATGATTTTTCCAGACAAAGGCAGGAACTATTGGATGCATTACACCATAGTTATGAATTTCCGCCTGACTACAAATAAAGAGCCAAAGAATATGCCCTCCAAAACTGACCAAATATGTTTAGGGACTAGAAGAGTAGGGCCAGCAGGACTCTAAAAGGGTAAGGGCTTCGAGACCATTAAGCGGATGAGTTTCACCTAGATCCTGAGGAATGGAGGACGGTTTGTGAATCCTCTAAAACGAGTCAAGCAAAGAGCTCAGTGCTCATTTCCGTTATTTACGGTCAAAGGTGCCAAGAAACCACCACCTCGGCCTTGGTGGTCACAAAGCTACAGAAGCCGAGTGGGCGAAGGATGCCGCAAAATTTGAAGCCGCAGGTAAACCGCCTCTGTTCTTAGAATATTGAAATCATTCTCGTGATTTTCGTTTCATCGGGACCCGTGTAGTGCAGGACCTAGAGAGTAAGGAGTTGGTCCTCCCGTTATCGGAACTTCGATCGACGGAGGAGAACCTGGTAACGTCAGTCACCACTAATAATTTAGTACCTAATCATTTATCACAACATATGTATTTTTCCTAGAGAAATATAAAGCAGTAATTTCAACCCGCTCCTCAAGATTCTCTCCATGGCTTTAGGTATGATGATCCTCTTACCCGGGCAGTCAGCGAGGGCTTCAGGGTGAACAGGGCAGCCCAACACTGTGCATGCGTTGGGCGTGATAAATGCCAGGTGTTGGCCAAACTAATCAACAAGGAGGCTGTAAGTAAGGATGGGAAGTTCCACTGCAAGCCAGAGCCAGAAGAAGAAAGACTTACCCGTTTTGAAAAGATGCTCTCATCTATTTCCACTGACTTCCCAAGTCGGTAGATGTACTACTTCTTTAAAACAACTTGTGAAACTATTAATTATGTGTTGAGACATGTTTGCTGCTTCGCAGTTCTTACTATGTTTGCTTCACTAGTACTCATAATTATTGTATCCATATTGTAATGTGTTTTACGCATGTTCATGATTGTTTGAATGCTGAGGCAAATTTCTATATATGTAATGCAATGTGATGATCAAGTGCAAAATGATGCAACCACATCGTTAAAATGTTTCCATGGCAGCGAAAAATGTTGCCACGGTGGTATTTTTTCTGTAGGCCTAGATTACTACCAGTGCGGGCACCAAAAGTGTGCGCCACTACTGCTACACATAGCTGTGGCGGGCAGAGAGAAATACCCCAATTGCTACCTACAGTTGCTATGACAGCACTAACCTATGCCCACCACTGAAATAACCCCATAAGTGGCAGGCAGAGTGAATTGCAAAAAACCACCACCTTGAAGCCTAGGGTTGCAGAAAAGACTCTTCTATGTTTTTGTGCCAGAATACACTGATTTCGCGCCTAATCATTTGCAGAAAAGACCAAACCTTCTGTTGGGGCATTTTAAGCACTATTATGACCGGTGGGGCCCGATTTTGGGGATGTGGCGTCACGGCCTCGAGCTCACGCCGTTTAACGGCGTGGCGGCCGCTACTGCTCCAGCGTGTGGGTAAAAACAGGTTTGATCCAGCTCTCTCCTCACACTCTCGCCTTTGCCTCGCCTTCTCCTCACTCTGTTCTTCCTCCCCGGCGCCGCCAGACCACCGACCGCCGTTCTGCTGCTCCCCGGTGCCATGGTGTCGTGGAGCGACGAGACCAGTGAGGATTCAGTCCTGAACATCTCCTCCTCCTGCGATGGCATCATCAAGGTCAGTTGGTTAGATACCTAGAGCTAGGGTTAGGGTTAGTGAATTGGGGATTTTTCACTGAGCTCGATCTGAACCTAGCCTTCTCTTTGCTTGCTCCCGCAGCTTCCAGCTAGGATGCACGATCCGAATTTCAATGGTACTAACGCAGATGTGAATGTGTTGTGTGAACACGGTGAGCCGGCCGAACGCTTTGTAGCATTTGAAGGGATGCACACGGGCAGGAAGTTTCTTGGATGTGCTAAGAAGGTATGATTCACATCCTGTGTAAAGGAAGTTGTTTGCTTAATGCTTTGTCTATCAAGATCTTAAGATTTTTTAGCTTGGTCTTTGTTTAGCCTGTTATGACATGCCTTGTCATTAGTGGATTTTTTTAGCTTGTTCTGACATCACATTGTTTATTGTGGTTAGTGCTTACTCCTTTGTTTATCAAGTTGTTAAGCTTGGTTAAGTGCTTTGTCTTTGTTTAATTTGCTTTAGACACTGTGTTGTAGTGTGTTCTCATTAGTGGATGGTAGTCATTCTTTATTATGGTCAATACTTATTGACTTGTTTAACAGTGGGCATTGTTAATTTGTCTGCTATATGGTAAGGAGCCTGTGAGTGCTTAGTGACTTGTTAATTTGCCTGTTTAACAGTGCACATATTAGATACATGAACCTATTGGTTTGATGGTCTTAGACAATTATTTATTATTTGTAACATCCCAAAATTCTAAATTTTGGAATGTTATAATAAATAGATAGATTTGTTTGTTTGAATTGTTGTGTGATTGATTGAGTGAAATTTGAAACTTTTTGAAAGTTAAATGAGAGGGAATAAAAGGACTTTCCCAAACTTTCATTTTTGCTTTCTGATCTCCGTGAATTCAAATATTTCTCATCACAAAACCCTGGAGAGAGGATAACATGACTTCTTCCATTTAAATGAAAAAGGGGTGTTGAAAATATTTGAATTTCATTTGGAAATATTTTCTAATTCATAAACTTCATGCAACCCAGTGATTTTCACGAGCGAAGATAAAATGACTTCTTCAAATTATATGAAATATGAGTTGGGAGTTTCAAAGAATTAAATTCAAAGTTCTTTTGAATTAATTTTCAATTTGGAGTTATTTGAGTTTTATTCAAATTATTTTTCTCCAAAAACAAAATATATGGAAAATAGGGTAACATGATTCCCTACATCAGAAAATTGGAGAGAAATTAATTTGAAGTCATTTTGGTATTTTAAAAATGATTTTTATTGGATTTTATTGGACCAATAACACTGTGTGAATTATTAGAATTTTTGTGAATTTTATTTGAAGCTAAAATAATGTCCATGTTGTAGAAAATCTTTTTCTGCAAATTTTAGTATATTATATGCTTATATAAAAGTTTTAGTCATTTTTTTTTAGTTCTCTGAAATTTTTTGTTTTAAAAAAAAAATACCGCAGCGCCTTGGGCCAAAGGCCCAAGCCGCCAAAACCACCGGCCAGCCACAAGGCCATCACACGCGCCGCACCAAGGGAGCCAGGGAGCCGCTCCTTTTCCTTTTTCCTAATACTAGTAGGATTTGATCCCGTTTCGTTTATTCCGATTTGTTTCTAGATCTTTTCCCTTTTGTTTCCTAATCCTAATCTATTTCTTGTCC